>NC_134038.1:144344259-144537985 GCF_965140245.1 Athene noctua | reverse complement strand
ATTTTTCTCTCTCTACTCAACCCATTTTGCTCTGGTCCTATGATTTGTACTGCTTTCACTTTTATTTTACAAGCAGTGGGAGAACAGATTAAATTATCTCTGTGTTCTGTAAAGATATGTCAGCTCTGAGCACTGGAGTCTGGTGCAGATCTCCTTGAGTCGATGTGAATTTGAATAGATAAAGATGTACAGTGCAGCATTTTACCAGCATACTTACTGGCACAAAAGCTGTTTGCACAGCACTGCTGTACCACATCCAGCCTTGATCCAGCTTCATGCGCTGCTAGGCTGGGTCTCACATTCCTTACTGCTGCTGGCTAGTGTATGCGAAGCCAGCTCAGCTCAGCTGTAGCTCATCTACCTACGCAGAATATATGTAAAAAGTAGGAAGCGACTGAAACCATATAAAATCTCATTTTTTGTGGAACAAAGCCATCTCAGTTATAAATCTTCCATATTCCACAGCAAAATTATTTTTGCAGAACACCTGAACTAACTTCACTGTGCAGAATAATATATTTAAAAACACATTCATGACATATAGGCCTTACATAAACCTATAAACACTTTAAATCAGAGACATTCCTCTAAATCTATTCATAAAAAGATTCTCTGTCTCTACCAGTGTATCAGGAAGGAGGTTTGTCTTTGCTGAAAAACATGCTTTGGCTTGAAGAGAATGGCAAAGCATGAAGTTAGCTGAGTCAGGGTTCACTGGAGCTGCCTTGTCAACAAAAAGATTAATATAGCCTTATTTAAGCCAAGGCTGGTTACCCATTGTAGGAATATTCTAAAAGAGTTGGGTGAGTTGTTGTTCGGAGGGATGTGTCTGTACTTGATGCTCAGCTACACAAATGTTTTTGACATGGTACCCACCGAGGATTTTGGATGGAAATCTCACAATTTACAGGTGAGTGTTTCTTGAATGCCTGACAAGGAAAAGACCTTGCTTGGGATCTTGGGCAAAACACGCTCCTAGGTGACTCGATATTAAGCCAGTGTAAAAATGACTGGTATTTGTGAGTGAAGGGAAGTGACCCAGACTGTGGAGAGTGAACAGTACTCTTACAAAAAAGTGAATCCCAATTACTAGGCAAAAGGCTTGCAGAGCTCCACTTTGGATCACAGAAGAGTGCATTAAGTTATATACACTGTGGAAAACCATACAAGGTAAGATAAAGGCTATCGTAAGGAAAAGGATAGAGGTATTACAACAGGTAACATTGCTGGGCAGGAATTTTAAAGATTTGCTTGACACACATCATGAACCAAGAGGATGGCAAAATCCCTAGCTCTGGGGCACAATGCCTGGGAAGAATGGCTAATATTGAAATTTATGTCTGGAGTAACCACCTGAAGGTAAAATGTGCACATCAGCTTTGCAACCAAAAAGTTATGTGAGAAGCACTGTGTGAAAGTAGCCTCAGTTCCACTTTGCAATGAATGTATGTGTTTCAGTGGTATAAAAGGGCACATGATTTTTGAAAATGAGGAACAGTAGAGGTGAATTTATAAATTGTTAACTTTATCTAGATTCCCTCACCAGCTCTTTGAGGATGCTACCGCAGGAATCCCAGGTGACATGGCATGCAAAGTAGAGAAAGATGTTGGAAATTGAAAGGGCTAGTAAAAGCCTGCTATCGTGAGGTACTGTGACAATGCAGAAAATGTGCACTCCAGGATGTCTTTTGCGTGTTCCGCATAAATGTATATACTGCAAGGACACTATATAGGTCTTGTCTGTGCATGGATGTGGCAGAATGCAGAAGCAGAGTATATTTGTACCACACAACTGAAAAGATGAAGGATACATTTTTTTGGCTAAGGAGGGAGTTTGTTCCTTCCATACAGACGTCCATAGGGATGTTCTTCCACACAGACGTCATCGCTTTTGCAACAACGTTAGGACATCCTATCAATGGACATGAGAGGAGGAGGGAAAACTTTCTTTTTCTTAGAGAAAGCTGTAGGAATTGCTATTTCCCTGGCTGGAAAGTGTACAGTTAATGATAGGTTGGGTCTAAGACAAGTGCTGTAAAAGCACCTTGTGTGCTCAAGGGAAATTTATGGGGAAATGTGTTAATGTAGTAATGAGATTCATCTGTAGTTGACATATCAAAGATAAATGTCAACTTATCTATTTGTTAATGGATCTATTAAAAGCTTTGTTTATACTTTCTGTCTATTTTTTTTCCTCAAGCACTTACACACAGATGGATTGTGCAAACAAATACTTCATTAAACGTAGGACTTAGAGCCAAGTGAACACTTTTGAGTCCAGAATCGTGTCAATTAACCCAATTTAATTGCTTTCTTGATCCACCCTCCCTTTTTTAACATGTCTTTTTAGGTTTTTGGATAAGACAAGAGAGGCACTGACTAATTCTATATGACTGAATGACTCTCTACATCCTATTTTATTAATAAAAATACAATCTCTTCTCTCAAAATGGCACAGTACCATGGAACATAAAACCAACATAAACACCCAAATCCAAAAAGCTTAGTTAGAATGAGTCACTGAGGCAAAATTGGCAGGAACAGCCTAAGATTCCTAAGCTAAAGTGAGCTGGTGAGGGGAGGATAGTCCTATTTAAATAAGACAACCATTTTGTTTAAAATGAGTTCTAAGACATTTTTCCTACTGCTAAACAGCTAATTTGTCAGTATCAATAGTTCAAAGAAATTCACTTTAAGTTGCATAATGATTCATTATTTGTCTAGTTGCAACATATACACCTAGGTTTGTCAGTTGGACACAAAAAATGCTTTGACTGGAGAGAGTTCTAGAGTATATAATAAAAAATGGGGTTTTATCTACAGCTAGTTGTATAATACAGAAAGGACTATCTTTGTCATTAAGTATAACATGTGCAGTGCAAATTACCAGCTTGAATTTTTTTGAAAAAAAAATTTTACTTCCTTTGTCCACAAACCAAATCTTCTGAAAACTGACAGCAACTCGATCTTTTGTTACTTCTTAATGACTAAGAATAACAGTATGAATTTTTGATTTGTTCTTTTATGGTCTTTTCAGTAAATGAAAGACCAAGTGGTTTAAAAAGATGCATTTAATCCTAGATTTTTGAAAGCTGTATCATTAGCATATGGTCAAATGTAGAACTCCTGAATGAAATTCTGCACAATAATTAAAAAATTACAAGCTGGTACAATGTTATATGTCAAAACCTAAATTTGTAATATTTCCTTTTCTATCACTGGTATACATCTCATTATCTTTGGCAGGCATATGTAATATTTCTAAGTAATTAGATGAAGGACTTCTGCTACACACGGGTTTTTGGGATGGGGTAGGGGAATGATCCTGTGATGCCATATTCCTTTGCAAAGGGATAGCTGAGGTTTTTTTTTCCTAGGGTGAAAAAAAAGAAGCCAGACTTAAAATAATAGATACTATCAATTACTTAGGACCACAAACTTTTTTCAGTCTTCTCAGTTGTTCAAATGCTCCCAAATAACAAAGAGGATTTTTAATAGTAAAAAAAAGTGAAAAATGAAATTTGAAGTTGTTCGTATGTCCACATATAGCTTTTTAATATTTCAGCTTTCTCAGACCCTCCACAGCTTTTTATAAATCCATGTAATTTGATCAATTTCAGTATCTGTGAAAATCCAGAATTTGCAATTAAGCAAACAGAATCTTCCTCTGCTGAAAAAAAACATGTGATTGAGCACAATATCTTCAACGTATCTCTCCAAAGAAACATTTAATTGCTCACTCCTTCTGAACAATGTTATAATAACAACTTAAACATAAACTCTCATTTGGTTTTCTCGTTATGCTTGCTGAAGTTAATGGGACTATATGCATGCTTAAGCATATACTCCAGAGCTTTCTTTATAGGTTGTAGGTCAGAATGGCAAGGGAATAATATTTAATCAAGGAAGAAAGTTTTAGTTCAAACTTCCACCACACTGTTATGTCTAATAGTGAAGGAAATTATTTAAAAACTGCTGGCACTAAGTCTGCATTCAGCATGATTTCAAAACCACAGAATGGTCTATTAAATTTTTCTGGCATGCGAGGCTTGGAACATGAAAAGTTAAGGGACTGTTCCTGCAAATCCCTTGCTTGCAAGAATAAGTACTTACAGGACCGAGCTGAAAATCCTGAAGTTCTTTCTGAATATTCACTAGAAGCCAGGCTAAATTAGGGACTTAGAGTGCAGGCACCCAGCTTGGCACCTGGATCATATCTAAGCTCAGTCAGGATCCAGATCCAGTCAGTATGTCTGCTTAAAAACCCCTGAGAAAAACAATTTAGCAGGAACTCTTAAGAGTGTGCCTAATGAGTAACAGAGGTGGCTGCCTCACAAATGTAGCTTGGGCTACTCTTTAAAATTTAATTTCATATTAAAATATGGCTGAAAAAGGAAATCTCCCTTTTAGTTGATAGCCTAGTGGTTGAAATACTTACCTAGAAAGTGGCAAATTCTGGTTCAAATCCATATTCTCTCTTTTCAGAGTTAAATCTGTATCTCTTTTAGGAGTGGACATTAGCTATTGGCCCTAAAGAGTCTTCTAAGGAAGGAGCATATTTTCATTGTTTCATCTGATTGTGGGTCATAATTATTATAAGATATATAAATTCTTATATGATAAATAATTGACATGTTTATGTCATACAAGAAACAAGAGTCAGCATAACATCATTAGGAAGACCTGTGGGAATTTTTACTTGTGGTCCTTGGAGTATTTTTGTATTTTAGCAGTCTCTAAATAGCTTTGTGAAGTACCAGTTTTCTGATTCTCAGTAGAGTTCCCTTTGAATCCAGACCTTCCCACAGACATAGCACAACATTACTTATTCCCTTTTGGGAGTGAAATATTTATAATTCAGTCTTTGTATTCCCTCATTTTAGGTGATTGTGCTATGTGTTAGGTATGTGCTAGATATTAGATTTCATCCTTTGTCTTTACTGAGGCAAGTTTCCTACTGGCAGACCTAGGAATAGAAATTAAATAAACTAAGCTGAGCTTTGATTGAAACTGAGTTTCTCTTCCTTTGATATTTGGATATAGAAAGTATTAACTTGCTCCAAAACATGGGAATACTACCTAATATTTCATGTGTCTTGGGTTTGTCATATTCTTACTAATCTCTTTTCATTTATTGTACCTAAAATTTCAACCACATGTGATTTAGAGAATATAATTATAGTATGCATGGTAGGAAGGTTCTGTTCCCTGAAACATCATTAAATTTAATTCCAGTGTTTGTAGATCAATTTGATGAACTTCCATCTTATCAGAATAAATAATACTTCTAGCTATGCATTATTCAACATCCACATATGCTCAATCCTGCAGTTTGCACAGGAAGATTTACTAAGATCAGTATTGTCATTTAAGATTAAAATTTTACAGAATCAGGCCAGCTGTTTTCAGACTTTCATCTAATGTTGCCCTAATCTCAGTATTACATTGTCAAAAATATTTTTCAAAATTCTGGTTACAGTCCCAAGCCCTCTGAGGACAATTGACTTTATCAAGTGCAGAGTTTTACATATCTTCTTTTTTCTATTGCAAATTAGGTAGTTTTAGAACAAAATATGATACCTTTTGGAAAAATGTTTCCTTCTGTGTGAATGAATACTTGATATTGCTGGTTAAGAATGAGTGGAAGGTCTGACTGTAGTGCCAGATGTCTAAGAGGGTGTTGCATTGTTCTGTTAAACTGCTGCAGCTTTTAATATTCAGTCTTTTTGTCTCTGGTCTCTTAGAGCAGTGCTGTGCAGAGTGCTTCTAGAAGTGAAGAGGAACTCTAGGTGCGTAGATGTGAATTATCAATATTTCTTTCCTTTTTGTGTGTACAGCTGTGTTATATTTGAGTTCTGAAAACAAATTTATAGCCTTGTATTCAGAAATAAAATCTAGTATATGTGCTGTACATCTTTGGTTTTGGCAAACCTAGAATTTTATTCCTGTGCTTTGAAGACTGGAGTGACCTAGAATCATCTTTTCTGCCATTAAACCAAACTCATGCCACAGGTGTTCCATGGGATAAAAATACCCTGTTAAGACCAACTGTCTTACAAATTTTAACTCTCTGATTACTGATAGGAATTGTTGCTTGTTTTATATTAGCATGAGGCAAAGAATGACTGAAGTGGAGATGAACTACAAACTATTTAAGAAACAAGTAAGTTACATGTGATGTATATAACTCTATCTATATAGAGAATGCCTCTGAGAGTAATAAGATTATGAAATCCTGGAAGATTCCATGTATTCATGTTGAAAAATATAGAATTGGAAATAGAAATAGCAGAGGCAGATTTTAAGCAGTTATATGTGTGTAGTGCTTTTTGTTTTTACTGTAGCTAGACAGAAAATATAGAAAGGCACTCATCATTATTAACAACTCTATTTGTAGTTTGTCACTTTTTAAAAGTCAGGTGGTTGCATGGTGTGTATCTGATACATGTCATGTATTTCCATATCCCTTAGTCCTATGGCTATTAAAGCTCGACTTGAAAAAATTTGTTGGAAACTCAAGAGATGTCAAACATTAAACTGTATTTTTATCTCTAGTCTATAGGAAAGGTAGAGTCTGGTTGTGACAGGCTGAAGCAACCCTGAAGAGGAATGCTGCTTTCCTGTGGTCAGGAACACAGCGCTGGCTTCTGGGAGCAGTGTGTTACACAGCTCAGATGTGCACTGGCTAAAATAGAAGCTGCTTTTGTCTCCTCTTCCCATTTCCTACATGGGTCACAAATGCGGTTTTCTTTTTCTCTAGTCATGCAGTGGTGTGGAAATGTTTATTTTGACCAATACTGAAAGATCACACAGGTAAGGCCAAAATGCATCCATCAGAACGGTGCCTGGTGGTAAAGCACCTGCTGTTGCAGATGTAGCAGTGAAGAAGTACTGAGAACAACTCCCACCTTGCATTTCACACAGTTCTGGTCTCTGCCAGCTGTGAGATGCACCAATCAACCATACAGCACATGACCTGACATGCATCGTAACTGTCAACATTACCAGCATCTGCTTCTCACTCCAGGATGAGATTATTTTCCTGGTGTGTGTATAGAAGGGAAAAGGGATGCACCGGTTAGCCTCCTGCTGATGGTCTAAATGTCACCCTTCCACCTCTGAACTCTTTCCTCTGCTGGCCAGAAGAGCAAAATTGCAAAAATTCTATTATTTAGGGCAAATAGGTTTTCAAGAGGTTAAGTAGTGCATGACATAGTATTGTGTTAATTCTCTTTATAGAACATCAAAGAAGGAGGAAGCAGTGAGACAAAGGTGTCATGCAGTAATATTGCAATAACCTACGAACCCGTCAGCACGTTCTGCTAGATGGTCAGGTCATCTATGTCAACGTCCTGGAATTCAGCTGCTGAAAGTGACAGCTGTGGCCATCCCCTCAACTCTGAATGATTCCTGAATGCTGCATGAGTCCAAAACTAAAAGGAATAGAGAATAAACCCTGAACAGACATGGTTCCGTTAGGGGCCAGTGAAAGCACCAAAGAAACTTCAAGAAGGATGAAGGCAATTGGAAATTTAAAGAAATGTTTTTGTATGGTGAATAGTGGGGAACCAGCCAAAGGAAAAAGAAGTAATGCTAGTGATCAGGGATCTCCTGTACACCTAATTCCAAAAGAATTTCCTTATTTTGGTTCCATATTCTTCACTGATGTTACATAGATGCACACAATGTTTTCTTAAAGTTACATTAGTGTGGTTGTTAGATACCTATTTATACTTACTTGAAACATTCACGTAGCAGTTCTTTCAATAACTAGGTGGTTACTGAAGTAAGGGAAAACAGACCAAATTACATGCAATTTTGAGACATGTGTTTAAAAATTGCAGATGTCTTTCTTCACGCTAGAGCATTCTCTTTGCCAAAACCACCTAAAGCAAAAGTTTTTGACTGAAACCCAGGGAAAAGCCATATAATGTAGTTGTAGTGGATTTAATGGGTGATTGGACCTCCATAACTCTGTGAGTTTAGTTACATCAACACGTTACTCAGTAAGGATGTAGCATAGCTTGTGTCTGGTGTGCTTTTAGCCACTGCAGTTAGGGCCCAATCCCAGATGCCATATTCAAGCATGACTCCAGTAGAATAGAGAGTGAAACCCTGAATTATGGTCACAGAAACAAAGAACAAACAAATAATTCACAGTTGTTAGTACCATAAAACCTGCATGAGGTTTTCTGCAAGCTCCTGCAACCTACTGTATGCTGGAGGGATGCTACAGATGTTGTGGCTTTGGCAGAGAAGATGCACAGTCAGGAGAAATAATGTTTCATTCAGTATGTTCCTCTTTCAGCCCCTGGCAATAGGTTTTCTGCAGTTTCCTACAGAGCTGCAAATAGAAACTAAGGCTCTGTCTGACTCACTGAACCTTTAAGGAGGTGACAGGTGAAAAAGAGTTGGCTCCTTCTTTTTTTTTTTTTTCCAGAGTGAGTTCCGTGGTTTTATTCTAGTTAGGATATGAAACGTATGTTTCTGCTTATGTCTGTAAGAACTAATTTCTTAATCCATATTCTATCATCAGTTATATTATGTTAAATTGACTTCAATTTATATTACTACTATTTTTGTAAGGTAAAGCACAGCAAATATATTTCTGACCTAGTGACAGGGAAGCATAGTTATAACAGGGACCACGTTGAACACCGAGACAGACTGATAACCAACACAGGAAATAACATAGGAGTTGCAGATCACACAAAATGTGTGTCAAAAAGGAAGAAATGGGAATTTTGTCTCAAACTACTAAATTTACTTGCTAAGGAATCCAGAAAATTCAGGGAAAATTGTATTTTGTTTTGGAAAGTAGAAAGGAAGATCTCTTTAAACTTTCGTACCATAGCTATTTCTTTCTTAAATTCTGTGACTGTGGTAATTATAAACTGTGTTTAGCCTTTTATGGCTGACCTTCTAACTCTTCTCTCAAAGATCCCTGGGCGTACTTTTGCTCTACATTTATCTAAAATCCCATTCCTCAGTGTATCCAGAGCAGGAGGACTAGTAAATACCTGGAAGCAGTGTGCCATCTTGGGTTCCCATCTCTTGCACATCCTGAAGATTATCTGTCTTCTGATCCAGCTCTTCAGCATCATTTCCATTTCATTAAATTATATGAGGGACCAAGAGGCACCTCTGCAATAATTCCGTAGCTTTGAAACCAGAAATTTCTTTTACATAATTTCTGTTTTTCAGTCACTAAAACTCGACTGACCTGAAGCAGCAGTAAATATTCAGTTTTTCTTTATACTTGCTTTTACAACTATTATTTCATTCAGAAACCTCCCAGTTTGTGAGCTATTAAATGGTAGTGCCTGGAATTATGTACTTGTATCTAAATGTTTGCTCATGGGGTTAGTGATGTGCTTGGTTTCCTCAGCCTGCACTAAGTTACGTAGTGATATATCTTAAACTTCAATATAGGATAAATGAACATGAGATTACAAATATTGTAGTTCTTCTGTATATTGGATGAAAAGACAAAAATGTGCAGACAACTGTGTGCCACAACAATATCTCAGAGACAGGATTGTGATTCAAGATTCTCCGTCTGATGAGATTTGAGTAAAAGTTTGTGTAAAATGGACTTTTGACAGGACATTCAATATGTAATAGGATCATTTAAAAGATGAGCTTCTAAAATAGTAACTGAAATGCTCTAAGGTCAAAGCTGTGTCCTGTGGGCCTTGTAAATTTCCATGTTTATCATCTGCAGTGCACCCACCCAGCACCCCCAATTCTTTGGGCAAACCCTCAATTGCTTTTTGCAGTCAACTGGATCAAACTCTGTGTGGCATGAAAAGGGTAGGCACAGTTTATGAATTGTGTCTTCTGTTCTACCCTTTGGAAAGGAACCCCTTCACATCCACTTGATGGAAAACAAGTTTTCTGCTGTTAGGCATAATAACTGAGGGAAGAAAGATGCACTGAAAGAAACACCGACAAGGGCATAGAGAATAGAAATGTTGCTTTCCAGAGTAACCTTGTTTCACGGTTATCCACTCTTTTCCCTAGTTCTTTACACTTAAAAGAAAGATTCTGGGACGTCAAATATATATTGAATTTTGGGAATATGTAACCTGAAAATGAAACTTTGTTGATACAAAGATAAGTCGCTACTCCTTCTTTATGCAATGTAAAAATACAGTGGCTGTCCTTTTTGTCAGACTTTCAGTACTGAGTTCTGACTCCATTGCACGTTACTTTTTATGATGAATATGTAGTTCTCTAAACCTATCCCCAGATCTTAGAAACAATTATGAGTACAGGAAGCAAAGAATATGACTTGTTTAAGGTTGGCCTTGAAGTTTTCCTTGGCCAGGAGTGCTCTCACAGGTTTAAGCTGCTGCCTGCCATCCAGGTGCAGTATCTTCACTGGACTTGGTGCCAGGGTGTGCATAGCTGCTCCGGAGAACATGAGAGAAAGAAGACTCAGACAGATTGTACTGAGGATTATAAAGTTGTGATGGGGGTGGATGCTGCTATTGCCAAGGCAAGAGCCAGCACAGCCTGACTCCTGTCCTGTGCCTTGTCTTGTAGCTGGTACCAAAGCTGCCCTCTTGTTTTTTCAGTTCCTCCAGAAGTTTAAGAGGACCACACACAGGCTGCTCCAAAGCAATGCATGAATATAGCTGAGGTTGCTGTGAAAGGGCAAGCTGGGGTACAGGTGTCAGTTTAGCTGCTTTATCACAGTTTTGCACCTGCACAGAGTAGAGGAGGGCAGCTGCAGGCAGGTAAGTTAGCTCAAAAAAAAAGATGCTTGTGGTTATTTGGCTTTTGTCTGGTTTGTACAAAATCACTTGCATATTTACATAATGCATTATAACCTGGAGGCATCTTCTGGAGGGGCACAGATTCCCATGTGGAATGTGAAGTGGTGCTCTGCAAGGAATCAGAGTAATTTTGTGAACTGCTTTTCTACCTCATTTAGCTTTCCTCTCGTTGGCCAGGTTAGGAGAAGGTAGGTGTCTTCAGTACCAAAAGACACCAAGAGAAAATTCTTGTCAATGTTAAATTATGAGGATGTTGCCAGCAAGTTTTGGACCAGAAGATGAGATGGGCAGAACTGCCTTGGAGCTTCTAGAATAGAGCTGGATTGCTACCATGGACTGAGCTGAAGCCTTACAAATTTGAGGTCCTGTCCTCAGATAGACTGACAAGGCAGAAAGTACTGTGTACTTCTCTTTCCAAGTCAACCAAGTATAATCATTTCAGCACTGAGAAATGGTACTATTAGAGATTCTTCCCTATTATTCTCAGGTAAAACAACAGATGCCTAAGCAAAAAAAGGAAGTATGGCAACACTCCTATTTGTGAAGGTCTGAAGAAGTCGGTTCAGCATAAGCAAAATTTAGAACACATATTCAAATCACCAGTCTGTTTAGTGCTGCGTCTATGCAAAGAACATGTTAAAGAGGGAGATGTGACATCCAAACACTCCTTCACCAGTGGAAAAACAGCCTCAAGTTAATACATGAAAACAGTTGTACATCTTCAACATTAAATGAGCAGGAAACATAAACAAGAACAAACAAAAATTAGCTTGCAACTTATGATGCTATGCTAAAGGAATGACAGTATGATATATAGAGGTATTGTATAACATTCCAGTATTGTCATTTTATGATATCTGTATCTTTTATTTTCCACAGAGGCTGCTCATGTTCTCCATTACACCTTTTGTTGGAGTATAAGTGTGATGGTCCTCTAAATTACAGGTACTACAATGTACAACGGTATTTAAGAAGTGTTGTGTCTTTCACTCCTTAAAAATAAAAATTAAAAAAAAAAAAAAGTTATTAAATGTTGATAATGGAAAAATTAATCTTTCAAGAAGAGGTTGCACATCTGTTTTTTTAGCTATTAAATTTTCTGAAAAAATACCTCTTTGCACAAAGACACAAGTATGTAAGATAAGTATTTTTTGCTTTTTTTCTATTTATTAAATCTGTTCTGGAATATTAATTCTACATACAACTATTGTTGGATTTTCCTACTTCTCACTAATCCCTTGTTTTAGATGCTATATACTTTTATGTAATTTAAAAATATTACTCTCTACAAAACTTTTCATACCCTGTTTTTCATTTGCATTCCAACTATTTGCTGTAGGAGTTTCACATTCTTTGCAAAAGGAGATATAACTCCAGATGTATTTTCTTTCATTTTTCTTTCCTCCTCTTCCCCTGTGTAAATACTACTATAAAAGTACATTTACCAAAAGAAGATGACTATTGACTATAAAAAATATCCTCATGTAGAACAGCAGTGACATGATACACCACACACCCACTTGTGTAGTCTACCAATAACAAGGGAAACGGGATCAAGTGATAGAAATATATGTGATTTAGATCAGTCATTTTGGGAGTGTATTTATTCAAGATCCTTCAAGAGGAGATGAATAGCAGGTTTTTAAATGTGGTATTACGAGGGTAAGCAAATGAGTCATTATTTGTATTACAGTGCAATAGAGTTAGGCAAGAACAACACTACAAGAGGGAATAAGCACTCATATCTAACTGTTTATTCTATTACATTCATCACCACAGGGTGTACCTGTACATGTCGGGTCAAGGTCAGTGATCCTTGTTCACATGAATCATTCTCAGTGTTGATGAAAAGCACCCCTGACGCAGCGTGTTCAAACACCAACAGCTTCAGGAGACAACAACATTGGACTGACTCACTTCTTCGAGCCAGAATTCACAGGTGAGGCAGAACGGCTGGGGGGAATTCAGGGCTTAGGATGGATAATGGATTAGCAGAGGCTGTTGGAGGAGATCAGAACTGAAAAAAACAAGGTGGATAACTATTAACTGGGGGACAAAACAGTGCTGTTACATCATAGGCTATGGCTCCTTGACAGCTTGGCTGTTTGAGTTTCAAAGCCAAAGAAAGCCTCTCAGAAACAAAACTGATTTTTAAAATTTTTTAAGTGCTACCTGGTTCTGACTCAGTTTCCAAGAAACAAGTTTTAAAGTTATGATAACAATGAATCCTAATTATCTTTCTCCACAAACTTCTTGAAGTCAAGGGAACAGAGATAGAATATAATGGCACAGGAAGGAGGTTTTATTTTCCTTTTTCTCCTTTTTTTTTTTTTTTTTTCTTTCGATCAGTGCAAGCTCTGCACACATTTTGTCTGTATTTCAAAGTGTCCAGATAGAATGAAGGATACACCTCGTGGGAAGTGCTGATGACATATAGATATTTATGTGTATGAGAAATGAAAAAATCAGCTGCGGAATACCTTTTCATGGCTGTTGCAGTGACTGCTATAATTTGACATACAGGTGGATTTATTATCAAGATTACAGACAAAAGTTATGGGCATTATTTGTACTTAAGAAGCATCCTGCTCTGCCACGTCCTTGGGACTACAACTGCATTTTGGACTATTTTTTTTCCCCTGAAAACTGCTAATATTCCATCTCTCTGCGCCTGTAACTTTTTAATCACTAAATCTGATTTTAAGAGGACAGCAAATTTCAGTGAACGTTGTGTTTTACAGCAATTTTGGAGGCCCCATGCTAAAGCAAGGGGGGAGAACAGGACGGCGGGGTGGAGTCCCCAGCACTCTAGCGAGGAAGAGGGGGCTCCGCGGGGTGCGGGAGGGAGGGAGGCTGCTGTCTCACCACACATGGGCTTGTGGGAAGTGGGAATCTCAGGTTGAGTTACTCATCGTTATGGAGTCAGGAGTGTGCAGAACCGACGATGTTGATGGCAGGAGGTAACGTACACATGTTTGTCAGTGAAGGTGCTGTAGGAGGACTTGCCGGCGGGCAGGAGGAGGTTTATGTCGGGGACTGTCATTCCCCAAGTGTGGAAGGAAGCCTTCTGGTCCCGGGAGCTCATCACCACCTCCTCTGATGTTCTCCTTCCCCACGGTACGACCAGGGGGCTGCCGCCGATCTGCGACCCCCCGGCCGGGCAGGGGCCCAGGCGCCGTTCCGCGGCTGAACGGGGCGGGGGGGGGGCGCGGGGCGGCGCTGCCCGGGGCTCCGCGCTGCGGCCCCCCCACGCTCCCGCCCGCCCGCGCTGATTGACACCGGGCCGGGCGGAGGCGGGACCGCCGGGACCGCGCAGCTCCCGCCCGCCGCCGCCGCCGCCGGGCAGCGGGTCCCGCGCCCCGTCGCCGCCGCGCTCTCCCCGCCCGGCCGGGCGCTGCTGCGCGGGGCCGGCCGGCGGCATGGCCGGCTCGCTGGGCAGGGGGGCGGCGTGCTGGCGGATGCGGAGCGCGGCGGGCGGCAGGAAGGAGAAGCCGGCGGGCGGCAAGCCCCAGCCGCGGCACGGTAAGGGGAGGGTGGGGGCGGCCGCCGCTGCCGCCGCCGCGGTGGGACGGGGAGCTCCGAGGTCCGCGCGGGGCACCCCCGGGGCCAACTTGCCCGTGACTTGGTGCAGCCGCCCGGCTGCTGGGGGGCGGGGGGACCCTCTTTGCCTTGCTCCGCCGGCGGGTGCCGAGGGAGGGGAGCTCCCCCCGCCCGAACTCCGCCGAGCTGCGCCCCTCATGCTTTTTAGTTACCGCTCACCGGGGCTAGGGCAGAGGAATCGTCCTCGCGTGCGTTTTGGCATCCTGCTCTGATAGCGGATTCTTTGATTGTTGCAGAAAGCATTTGCAACCTGGCAAACGCCAGCGACTCTGGGGAAGAGTCCTCGAGATCGCTTTTGGCTTGCATCTGTCCGGTCTTAGTGCCCTTACAGCACTATTAAAATTACTTGCCCTGGGTGCTCTTGTCTCCCCGCTACTTCTTTCGGGGAGCTAGATGCTCTCTTCCAAGCCGAAGCAGCACGCAAAGAGTTCTTCCAAAATCAGGTCCTGACTTTGGAAACACAGAAGGGAATGGTGTTGCACGAACTACTGAAAACAAGTGTCGGGTTCGTGACCCGCTGTGTGCTGCACGGTGAACGTGGTCGCCCAGAGCCACATCTGCCATGTACGGTTTCCTTGCTGTAACCACTTGGCTGTCGCCGTTGTCTGCTTTGATGAACAAACCCAACTGCCTGTGGATACGGTTGCAGTGTCTGGAAATCTCACTAGAATTTGTTTCAGCTGTGCGTTTCCCGTGAGTTTTAAACCCACTCTTTGGGTAAGTGGGTTTGCAGAAGTCTCGAATCTAATCTCTCAAGGATATAGTAACAGTTTAAATTGCGTTTGAGTTCTGCTTTAATTTGTGCTTGCTTATTGTTGGATACGTTAGTCCCCAAAGTAACTTTGTGCCTTTTTCCGAGAAAATAATTTGGCTGAAAGAGTAATTTGTACTCTTCACAAGTACACAGAGCAACTGTAGCGCACGCGGTAATCTTGGCGACAAAGATGTTGGGGTGATGGGGAGCCTGGTGTCTTAGGTGACGACATTCTGAAGAAGGTGCTTGCTATGAAAATAATACCCCCAGGTGCAGGTCTGAAATGAAAGAAATCTAGAAGTTGCTTCTCCCACCGACTGTCACCTGGGTATTTCTGAGCTGGAGTGCTTTTGCAGCCACACCTCCTTTTATGCTTGTTTATGCCCCTTTCACAGGGCAAAGAGGAAACAGACAAAAAGTCCGAGTGAAGGTTTTGTCAGTGGTTATCAAAAAACCTCTAAAGTAAATGACTCTGCAGATAAAGAAGTCTTATCCAGTTAGAGAATAAAAGCGGTTGTTTAAAAAATAGTTGCAAATATTTATCCTATTAATTTTGAGTTTAAGGCTGGTAGTGGACAATAACTCACATTAAAAAGGAGAGTTGGTGGCATCCCTTTAAATTATATACTTGTTATACGGTAACATGTATAACGTAGGTGGATGTTATACAGTAGCTAAGCACATAGACCAAAATCCTGGATGTAGTGAAGTCAGTGGGAATTTTGCCACTGACCTGAGAAGAGCCAGAACTGAACCCACAGACTGCATGGTATAAGGTGTCGGGCAAACTGAAAACCTTCGAGTGATACAGCTGTGCAACTGTGGCAAAGTTTATAATGCTGCAGTATGCCGCTGTGTTTAAAATATTATCAAAGTAGCACTACCATAAATTAGTTAATTTAGGAAGATATTTTATAAGTTGGTTCTAATTTAGCTTAACAAAAAAAGACTGAAACACAGCACACCTTCAGAGTTGCTTCTTATAAATGTTTTGTAAAGTATCATATGGCACTAAATTCTCATTTAAGTAATTGCTGTAACAACATGGAACACTAAATTACACCGCAGCACATACAGTTTGCATCCTAATTAATTTTCATTTGTACTTTAAGGATAATCACTCTTCTCGCTGTACTGTCTTTGCAGGGTGCACTGGACTTATTTACCAGGTCATTTACTATCCTTTAACAGCTCCACATGTAAGGTAAAAACAAAATTAGACCTAATTTGTATGTCCCTAATACTGGTTGTGTGCAACAGGGAGATTTTTGAGGAGGAAAAAGAAGCGTAGTATTACTTTAGTATGTTGCTTAAATTTTCAAAGTTATAGAAATTCTCTGTTCTCCAAGAATGGAAGTAAATTATGGCTTTTGTAGATAGTATTGACCACTTCATGCAGGAGTGGAAATTTTACTTAAAATGTTTAAACTAAAGCATTAGAGGGGTTATAAGTAAGATATACCATTTTATTTTTAAGTATGTGAGCTGTCAGCAATTTTTAACTGGCAAACACACTTACAGGTTTGATTCATTCATACGTGTATGCATGCAATTATCAAAGTGAAGTGAGAGCTACTCCCAAGAGAACTGGGAAGTAATGTTGTTGTTTCCTATTCTCTTTTTGCTGCAAAACCATTTCCATGGGCCACCAGCCTGTGTTCCCAAAAGGTGACATAGCTCTATGCATCTCTGTGGTGCTGTTATTATTGACACCAGCTGAAGACTAAGCACAATATTTCGGTGTATGTTTGGATTAAGATACTTTTATTTGTGCATCAGTTAAGGGTCAAAACTGTCAGGGTGCATATTGAATTGTGAACACCTGAGCAAACCTGCTGCTTAACTGAGTCAAGTTACAAGTATTTGCCAGTTTTGACATTCATCTCACCTTTTATATGAGCAATTATGGAGATTTCGCTATGCTTTTCAAATATTAAAAAATGCGAATATGAAATTTTTCCTGTCTCACGTGCAGAAGTTCTTATTTTACACTTTTTGTAATTCCATACCATGTAAATCAATGTAGAGTAGAATTAGAGTTTCCACCTATTGTGGTCTAGACAGTGAACAAAGTCTTTGTCAAGACTCCAGCAAAAAGTTCAGGATCCTGTTAAGATGATGAATATTAATCATCTTGTAAAACGCCAATTTTTAAATGATTTAATGTTGGGTTAGCATTGGCACCTTACCTGTAAAATCTCCCAAGAGCTTGAAAACCTAGATGAGTGGCTACTGCCAGAATTCTATTACAGATAGTCTCTAAGCAGAAGATGTTAAGGAGGAGCCTAATGAAAACTACAGTGTAAATCAAGTAGGATTTTACTGTACTGCTTAAGAAAACTGAAATGTTTGTATGAAAAAATCTCTTCACTTGAGGAGTAGATATGGAAGTTTGTGACTAGTTGTGAAACAGAAAGATGTTTTAAGTTACTTGACACCACTAGAAATACCTTCTGGAGAGAAAGCAATATTTTATATTCCTTTTTAAAGCTATGTGAAAGTTTTGCGGTGAAAAAGTAGCTCTGCATCCTTAGTCTTAAAACAATTCTCAGGGGAAAGAAGAACAAGTAAATAGTGCTGGATGTATATGTAGGAGTGTGTGTGTGGACACATTGGTGATATTTTAGACAGAAAATTATTACTACTTTTTTTTTTTTTTTTTTTAACTGCTTAAAAAATGTGTCAAATTTAGGCAGGGGAGTGGAAGTTCTCTCTGCTTCAGTCAGCACAGTGAAATCAGTTGGTATTGTGCCAATATGTTGGATCATGCCCAGGTAGGCTGGATAAATAAATGTGAGCTGTAGCAACACAGACCTCTTTTTCACCTGGCCTCGCTAACTAATTTTAGTCTTCACCTGTCTAAAGCTGTCACAGGACAAGACAAAAACTGTTGTCTGCATTTCTGTTTAGTGTTTATTCCATCTGAATGTAACAGAAAGGTTGTAGTGCAGTAAGGGTACAAGTCAGCATATTATCACTCCAAAGAAGTGGACTCCTCTAATTGTGTTGAACTGATGGAAGATTGAGGAGAGAGGAAAAAACCCTACAAACCTGTCCACTGTTTTCCTCTGCTATAAGCTTAGATGTTTGCACATCCTGGCTGCGACTGGACTAATTCCACAGTTGATACTAGGGAAATTAAGTTGTGCTTGAGTTTTCCAGTTTCAGGTGTTCTCATATTCGCACATTCCTTCTTGAAATATTCAAGAACATGCTTTAGTATTTTCTGTTGTCTTGTTCCTTTTTTCCTTCTCTGTCTCCTGGGAAATAATGTTCTTGGTCATACTGAGGCAGTCATAACCAAATCTTCTGTTTTGCTGGAGGCGTAGTTCTCTATGCCTCACTTTTTACGTGTGGCTTATTGTAGTGTTTGTAAAAGTAAATGTCTGAAATTCATGTAGGTGTAGTTTTTATATATATATATATATTTATCTATATATATATATAAAAAAAATCAGCTTAATATAAAAGAAGTTATCTTCTTGAAGCAAGTTAACCTCTTTTCTGTTATCTGCTGGAATAATCTGAAGGTAGACTTCAAATCTGAAAACATTTGTCTAGCCTGTATGTTCCTATGTGTAGATCTACTAGTGCTTTGATGCCTTGACCACTTTTGGTGTCCCACTAGTCAGTGAGTGTCTGTTTGCCATGTAACGCAGACCTTGGTGTGAAGGCATGGCTTTCACAACAAATGGATGGGTAAAGGGTTTGACCTGGAGAACAAGAAAGGTTGATTTACCAAACACATTTTAACTTGCTTAGCCTTTTCCTTTATGTGAGTGCCAGCTGATACCTCTTTACTTATCTTAATCAGACATAATAGGGAACAGCTTCTATGATTTAGGAGTTAAGTTCCATTTTGTGTATGTTTTTGGTTTTTTTTGTGTGTGGTGTGGTGTGTTGTGTGGTGTGGTTTTTTTTGTTTGTTTGTTTGTTTTTTTTTTTCCAAATTCACAATAGTGTTACCGTATAAAAGGTAATACCTTCATGGCCAGATATGTGCCTTTTTCACCCCTAGTTCATGGAAGAGGTTATTTATGATACTGATAAAAACTAGCATTACAACTTGCACAATTAAGAAGTAATCCAAGCTACAAATCCATGGATTATTCTGAATTTGAATTTACAACAGAATTACAAACGCACCATCTAGATTGTAGAAGCAGACTCCAAATAGTTTTATGATATTCATTTAAATCTAATTTTGGCACAGAAATGTAGTTAAGAAACCAAAGACTTCCCCTTCATTCCATAACCAGATTAATTTTTCTGACTTTTTTTGGTTTTTTTTACAGATTTGGAGAGTTTTAATCACACAGAGGTCATGAATCACTTTGGGAAATGCAAGGTGTGCTTTAAAAGGGGAAAAAAAAAAATCACTTTCCTAATCATTTGGCTCTCGCTGTTAAAAATTGTGAAGCTAGGTGAAATGATTACTCTGACAGAACTATAGAAACTATCTCATTTTAGTACATTCTGAAGTATTTTATATTTTGAGTAACCCTGGCTCAAGGGCATTTTATACTCACATCTGGAAGTTTCCAGTCTTAGTATTCAGCCTAGTGTCTCTGCCTTTGTATTTCCACTTTGCCTTGCCATGTTATAACAATGAATCATCTTGTCCATTAAATAAAGTTGGAATGTCTGTTTATGCACTGAATTTGTTTCATCATGTCGCCATAATAATTGATTGGAACCGTGGCAACTCTGACTGCTTTCCCATATGTATTTGGGCTGGACTTTACCCAGTGCTGTTCTGAACAGCAGAAGGATAAGCTATCCCAAAACCTGGAATATCTTTATCCTCTCAGGATTCAACCTCTCTTTCTCATGAAACTGTAGGGTAGCATTTTCATATTCTGTCTCCATGTATATGAAGTCGGGTAGAGGCTGTAGTATTTCCCATCATATGAAAACATAACAGTTGCAATACACATACAAGTATAACAGTTAAACCATGAATGTTGTTATTGTAGGTTTGCTTTGGTATGTTCTGTTTTGTTGATGGATTTTAAATTAGTGCTCTCTAAAATATTGAAACATTAAATAAGTGAAACAAAACTATAGTGTTATTCTTTGGTTAGTTTAATAATGTTAATAGAGCAGACAAGTAACAGGGTGCAAATGAAAGGGCCACGTGTCAGGGAGGCTGTGCCAGCAGATGCAAATTCACACCTCTTGCCGTGTGAGTGGGCTTGCAGATTGCACTCTGGTTGATAGTTAAGCAGAAGGTTTTGCAAATAAATGTTCTTTTGTTAAAAAAGGTATTACACTGGCTATACCTTGACTCATATAATAGCATTTAGCCTTAACTTACTTTGTGGTAGTATCACTGAAATGATACTTCCATGCAAAAAATCCACCTTTGTTGCATTTTGAAGGTGAATACTGAAGGATCTGCTTAATAAATAAAACTAAAATGTTGTGTAAAATGTGTCCTTTTAAAGATGGCTTTGTGATCTTGTCCTGTGCACTGTCATGTCTAAGAATATTTTTCTGTGCTCTCTATGACCAATTTTTATTAAGAGTTGTTGATACCATGTTTCTGTGGAAAGTATCAAAAAAGAAGAAATGAGGAGTAGGAATTAGTGGGTAGAACCTTCTCCTGAAGGCAGATTAAAGTAGAACTGTTAGTTTGTGATAACGAACCCAAAAGCCTGTGGAAAGAAGTGAGAAAAAAGAGTTGTTATTGTCAATGACTGCATTGAGCTTTGCTGTACAAACGCTTCCAGTTTTTTGTTCAGTACTTCTCACTCTGAAGCTCTGAAACTACAGAGCTGTCTAAACTGCTGGCATTTGTAGTGAGGGGGAGGAATGGGAGGTTGAGAAGAGATACTCTTTCTCCAGAAGTTGGATGGGGTAGATTTGCGTAGTATGACCAGGAGTCCTCACCAGTTTCATCTTTTTGGCTGATAGTCACTGTGGTTTCATGTGGGAGGTCATGGTTCCTGCTAGACAAGAAGTGGGCGTAAGTAAAATTTTTTTAGGAGGTAAGTGAGAGGAGGTTCTGTAATAAGCTGTATGCAGAAAGATCAAGGGACCCTTGTGATGCATTCACATCAGCCAGGATCACAAAACGAATGAGATGCTGTGCTCTGTGCTGGGGAGAATGGCTTTTGCATGACTTTTAAATATAAGTCATCCTGATAATCAAGTCTTGACATCATTACTATATGGCTTATAATGTTCAAGCCTGAATTAGAGGGAAAGGGAACACAGTCTTCCAATTTTTATATAAGCTAGAGGTGTGAATTTTTGGCTGTCTCGCTATTTGGAATTCCAAGAGATATTCAGGTCTGCAAATCCATTTTAAAACTAGACAACAGTGGTCTTTAGAACACCAGAAACGCTTTAGGGAAACACGGTCTTTTCCAGTCTGGATGACGTTGGACTTCTGTAGATTCTCTATGGCAGGCTGCTCCCAGTCCAGGTATTGATTTCAGTTAACACTGAAGTAGCCTAAGGGATGGTCATTTTTTTGTGCTAATGGTACAGCTGGGTGCAGCCTAAATTGCTTCCAGCCTTTAGCCTACAAAGGCAAATTCTAATGAAGCAAAAAAGAACTTATTGATGGTTTTATTCATTGTGCAACGGGGAGGACATCGTGTTATTTTTCACTGAGAAGTGGTAACAGTCTGATCAGAATAGGAGCATGTTTTGGGTTGGTTTTGTGTGTGTAGTCTTTGTTTTCTTGAAATCCAGTCTGAGAAGGTAGTCCCAGCTCAGTTACTGTATTTTTTGGTAGAGGGCTATATTACAAATGTAAAGGTGGGAGAAGGATCACCTTGCAGAAACTGGAGTGAGATTCTGATCTCGGAATGACTTGATCTTGTAGGAGGTAGCTGCTTGCTGGATGTACCATATCACTCAGCTTATTTTCTAGGCTTTTTGAATTCTGTTTTGCCATTTGTTGCAGGGACTGAAGCAGACAAATGATCTTACAGAAGTGATTATTAGGTGCCACCTGAGAGTTTTTCAGAGTTCTTAAGAACTTTGAGAAGTTATTCCATTGCAGGGAAGGTAAATCTGAAGATGCATCCTAGATCATGTCTAGCTTTTCTTCCCTATCTTATTCCAGTAACACCATGATGCCGATTTGATGGTAGGTGGACCTTTTTAGCCAATGGCTTTTGTATTCTGCAAACTGAAACTCTCCTCTTTTTATACTGAGAAAGTAGTAAAGTTGCAAAACCTTTTACTGGTATGGTATGGCAATAATGCAGAACTTTTTTTTTTTTCCTGTTAAATGAAGTTAAAATATTTAGATCCATTAAGTCCTGATTATATTCAGCATATCTAGTGGAAACCTGAGGAAGGCATAGGGTAATTCAGGTTGGAAGGGTCCTAAGGAAGGTATATCTAGTCCAGTCTCCTGCTCTGTGTCAGCTGTGAGATCAGATCAGGTTGCTCAGGGCTTTCTTCAGTCCAGTCTTTCCAGTCTTGAAAACATCCAAGGAAGGAGAATGCACAAAACCTGGCAACTAATTACTTTTTCACAAGTTCACATTTCACAAATTCAAAATCAATCCTGAAAATTTTGGAAAAGAGGGAGTTCTAGATAATGGCCCCATCTTTCTAGAAATCAGGCCAAGATTAAGCGGTGCTAAAATGATTCCACTGATTATCTTTAAGTATCACTTGCAAAACATAATGTAAACTACCTCATCCTAGGATATTCTAGAAAAGATACTACGGAAAGCTAATTATTTGCTTATTTGCATGGTGCTCTGAATAAAAAGTGGTAACTATTCCTAGGCTTGCAGTCCCTTATCAGAAACATAGATAAGGGACTGCATATACCTGGAAACAGTAACTTTTTGAGAAACACAGAAGACTATGCCAGGTTTCTGGCCCTACAACTATCCATTGAATAAATCAGAAGTGCAGGTAAGACTTCGTGACAGTAAGGGTCTTGGCAACTTGAATAATTTAAATGTTCCAGTGTAGTTGTAGCAGAGGTTTCTGGTCATTGTGGAAAGAATCTGAAAGATGATGCTTTGCTCTGTGTTTTGGTGGGGGTTTTTTTGGTTTGTTGTTTGGTTCATTTGTTTTTCACAGGGTTGAGGGCTTCAGTCTTCAGAATACTCTGATCTGCTTTCTGTCTTCCTTAAATGTGCTTTTTATTCTGTATACATTGGAGTTGATTTAGATGTCCAGACTCAATATGCATGTCTACCTTTTACTCTCTTCTGGAGTGACACCACCAGTCTCTGCTGTACCTCTCTTCAACAGTGTTGAAGGAAGAGAACTAATTTGGATCTGTTTGTGTTTTCTGTTTGGATTCCTGTGCTGTGCTCTGTAGCAAGAGGCCATTTCCCTAGGTTCTGTTAGTAGAAAGCTTGTGTGCCTTCTTGGCCCTGGACTTGCTGGGTAGTTGCCCACAAATCTGCAGAAGTAAATACAAGCTCAGTGTATTCCTATGAATCATCCACTCCTCTAGTCCAAATCAGATTAAAAAAAAATAAAAAAGATTCTCCATGGACCGAAGATTCTGCATTTCAGTGAACTCTAACTGCACTTCTGGAACTCTGCAGCCAAGAGCAAGGAAGCTGTAACCAAGTTGCAGCCCTGTAGCTGCAGGCCCAGCGTTCACTGAACACATTTGTGAACATCAGGAACCTTTCACAAACTTTCTAGGGCCTGTCTCTGGCTTATTTAGCAAGGAGCCTGGAACCCTCTTGGTCCTACTGGGTCTGGGCTCCCAGGGCTCTCTGGGTCCCAGCTTTGGGGTAGTAGCATGGCTGCCTGCTCTGAGCCTCCAGACGCCACCCTGCAGCAGGGCGGGTGGGTTTCTCTGGGTGTCCCCTGTGTCTGCCTTCAGGAATCTGCTGAAGAAGCTGCAGCTCCATTTCATCTTTAAGTCATGGTATCTTCCTGTGTACAAGCCTACCAGTCAATTTCATTGCTTTCCAGTTACATTCCTGTGTACGAAATTGTCATGCAACACAGTTTGTGTAGTAGTACAACCTTGCTGGTTGTACTGTTTTTCCTTCCAAGGAAGCACTTTATAATTTTTGGTATTAACAGCCATTGTCTTGCATATCCTAATAAATTCAGCTATTTGGTATGATTAATTTGTTAATGCTTCTGCGATCATCTAATAGGTTAATTGAGCCATGGACACTTTCAGGGCACTCACATTAAAAGATTGTTTAGGGAATCACTTGCTTTGCTTAATAATATTTTAATAAGATCTTTCATTGAGTTCTGTGGGCGTTAAAGACTCAGTTTTGAAATTTTTCTTTTGCTTGCGTTTTCTGCGACTGTTGCTTGTTTTTTTCTTTTTTAAATTTTGATATCTGATTTTATCCTTGTCTCACTGCTCTTTGCAGGTGTTGCTTTTAGAGTAGATGGGTAAGGATTTCTGTCAGTACAGGTCTGATTCAGAAATTTTTGTTCAATGTTCTTCCTCAGACCTTACATGCCTAGTAATACTTCAGGTGTCAAAGTTAGAGGCAACACATGGTTTGAAAACTAATTCAGTTAATTTAAGTCATATATGATTTTCTTAATGTAAGGAGAAATTAAGGACTGTATCTGCTATCAAAAGTTGTGAAAGTTTGGGAGTGGCTGACTTTGTGAGGCAAATAGCAAGATAGATTTCTCCTGTTTGCATTCTTTAACACGTTTCTTGAGAATTAGCACTCATACTTCAACAGTTGTATTTTTAAATGTGTCTATGTGCGAGAAGGTGCATATGAAACCAATCCGTGTAGCAGAAGGAATTACGATGAACTAATAGCTTTTTCAGGAATTTGTGTTCTCTGGTAAGAATTTACTGAGTCTTGAATCTGGTGTAGAGAAATATGCTGTATGAAGGGTGACATGAAGTACTTTCATTGTCAGAGCAGCACTGCATAGTGCGTGTCTGTGTTGCCACGTTGCGTTGTTTATATGTTTTTGCTACAGAAAAAGATAGCAGTCACAGGAGGCACTGCTAAGGAGCATGGCTAGGAACTCTGCTGCCATCTGTGTTAGCACTGTCTGTTCATGTGTGCTTGTTCCCATATGTATAGGTTAGCACTTCGTCTCCAACCATTGGAGTAACGTATCTGAAAACAGTTGTGATAATGAAAGTGATGGCAAACAGTCGTTTAAGAAGTTAATTTATTTGTTTTCAATATACGTGTTCTTTTTAATTTATTTTTTTTTAAATGGCCTACTACTTTAGATGGATTTCATGAGATACTACTGCTCATTCCAAATTTGAACTCATCACTTTTGGCTTTGTACATTGTAATCACCTTCACAGCAACCTCTGTGATGCCATAAACAGAGGGTTTGACTTCAGGTGAAGAATGTAGGCAGTAAAAGCAGAAAAATGCATAAAGGAAATTGTGGGAGGATGGGAAGGAAGGGAGAGTGATTATTCTGACTGTGTGGTGATTTTTTTTTTTTCTCTCAACTTTTTTTTTTTACCTTTACTGATAGCTGAAAGAAAATAAATTCTTTTAAAATGTCAGAGTGGAACTTCCATTTTAGACAGTATAATTGAAAAAATGTATAAGCAGGGGAGTTTTATTCTGCATAGGATTTCTTCTTCTCTCTTTCCATTCATTTTTAAAAAATCACTTTAGTAAATCCACTGTGGGAGGATAGTTTTGCTGATGTACTTTTCCCAGGATGCAGCAAGAGAAATTGCATTTGCAGTTCACAGAGAATGAAATTAAACTTGCTCTGTCCTGATGATCCACTACTCCTACACCCAGCACATTTCTGGGAGAGACTCTTACGTGCTATAGGAGGCAGTGCCCTGAATGTGCTTGCACCTGCTCTGCTGCATGAAGGAAGAGGCATGGATTTGGGCCCACGTAGCTCCCAAATTAGAATTAGGTACTGTGTGGAGTGCCGGTGTGTGTGTCTGCCTCCTCCCTGATGTGTCGCTCTTGGAAGGGGAGACTTCAAATGTATCACTTTGTTTGCTTATAGAGGTTGTGACTACTTGCCATTCTGTAATCTATTTATAGATGCTCAGGAAAAAAACATGGTTTTAAGAGCATCAGGCAATTGAAGGATACCCATTTTCAACTTGTATCATCTCATGTTCAAAACAGTTGTGTGCTAAAGTGTTAAATCAGTAAAAAGTAACTGGCAAATGGAAATCACATTGTGGCAACTGAAAGAGTGGACTGTCATTTGTGTAGTTGGGTGGCAGTGGGAAAGGCAACTCCCCCCCCCCCCCCCCCCCCCCCCCCCCCCCCGCAAAAGTACAAAAGTACTTCCTTTTCTTACAGAATAGAGACTGAATGCATATAATGCTTATGGAGAAAAAATTCTCCAATAAGAACAGAGAAAGCCCAAAGATCAGCAAGGATCTCCATTTAATATAATGCTGATCCTGTGCTCCACAAAGCTTGTTAATGGGAGGAGACTCCCACAATATATATATATAAGTTATCACTTTCTGTTCTACAATTTCAGCAGTTTTCATTTACATTTCAAAGTCAGAGAGACTGAGAACGCTCATACCTGTAATAGTCCCTCTGTCTGGATGACTGTTTCTGTAAAACTGACACAGTATGTGCAGTTTTCATCAATTTCATTTGTTCCATCTTCTTAGATGAGTCTTCAATCTTCTGCTTGCTGATCCCTGGTTTATAATCAGATTTGACAGAGATAGGAAGGCGGTAAATATCTTGATGTGAAAGTCTATAACAAGATAGAACTGTTATTTGTCTCCTCACTCCTCTGGTGAGGTAGAATTTTATTTGTGAAGTGTGAATAACTTTGAAGCTTAAAGCTTATTGGTTTCAGGCCATTTTCAGGTGCATCTGTTTACAAGTAAGCCTTTTTTGTTGTTTTTATGTTTTTTTCTCTGTAAGAGGCAAGAAAAAAACCTCTTTATTGACTTGCCTCTGAATGTTTTGGAAAGTATTTTTATGTCAGATTGATTAAGTATTCTGTTGTCCCAGAGTTTGATAACATGCTGATTTCAAGCAAGACCTGTAATAATAGATATTTGACATGTGCATAATCATTTTGATTTCTGAATAACACCATTCCTGAATTAAAGCCATTGCTTTCACACTGTCAATAAAACCCTTACAAGTTAAGTGAATGAAAATATGTTTAATAGCTGTACTTAGTAAAACTCTGTTCATGGGGTTTTTGTTTTGGTTTGTTTCCCCACTGTTTTGTATACATATGTTACGTGCATATTTTTGCATCTATTTTGCTTTCCATCAAAATGGAAAAATTCTTCCTCTTTGGTTTTTAAGCCATCCTCTGCATAATCTTAAAACTCAGGTTTTGCCACAAATTAATACAGTAAGAATATTCAAAGTATGTAAGGTTGGGGCACATAGTTAAGCATATAGCCAGGCTATGTTAAGTGTAACCTGTGCCTATGGAATAACACAGTTTTGTCCAAACTATAAGACGTTAACAGTCCTTTTCCAGTTTAATAAAGCGGTTCTTTTCTTGAATATTTTTACCTAGTTGTGTCTCCCCTTTTTATATTATTTATACTTCTGGCATATCCCACAGACTGTCTGCCACAAACCTTTCTGTTACCAAGTCTTGGGAGGGAAAAGACTCTAAATACATTACCATATTTTCTCTCTTTCTCTCACATTTCATGATACGCTAATTTCCATGCCTTTTCTGTTCCAAAAATTCTTCTCTCCTTTACTTAATCCCCATAACCTCAGTTAAATCCAGGCTTTGTTATCAAAGGCAAAAATTTAAATGTGGTTTCCCCTCTGGCTTAACTTCTTGCCTTTAATTTTTAGAATTTGGTGTTCCTGCCACCTGCCTATTCAGATTTCCATCTGGTACACTACAGACTCTTCTGGTAGATAAATGTAAATTATCTGCTGCTAATATATAGCCCTTAATTTGGTTTTCTTAAAGAAATTTGTGGAGTTTTCAGTGTGTGTGAAATTCTTCAGGTTTTTTTCTTCACAATTGTAATGAGTCCAGATTGTCAGCCCAATAAGCCCCAAGATCCACAGCTCCACACATTTATCAGCACCGTAATTTTAATTTCTGTTGGTTTTGTGCCAATAACTTCAGGAAGATCAAACATAGTAAACTTTTTTAGGTATAGCTTTACAGACAGAACAGAAGTACTCTTCTGAGTAAACCGTTCTCCTAACTATGCACATCAGAACCAAACTCAAATCATGAGATGTACAGACAAGTGCTAGTGATGATTGTTCTCTTTGGAAGCTGCTGTTTTCACTGATGTGACTGTGTGAAAATGTCTTTTTGGTGTTTGAGTACGTGTGACTTACAGAGCTCTCTGGAAATTGGTGATACAAAGGGAGAATCTGATTTGGGAGGTGTCTGCAGACTGTGAAGAGAGGGTGAATGACTGCATTAGTTCTTGTTATTGGCAAATGGTAAAAATCTTCTTTGTTGGGTGTTTCTGACTGTTTCATCCACCTGCCTTTTGTGTTCTCACTGGATATGCTATTACAGAACTTTGAGAAAGATACTGAAAAACTGCATGCAGTAAATGAGCATTACAATTTCCTTATTAATGCTACTTTTCCCTTTGGCAAGCTTTTCAACTTCAGAGAGTGTATTTCTTCTCTTGCACTTAGAATGAATTTTGTATGCCTTGGCAGCCAAGTTATTTGAAGTAGGAGTAAAACACTGCATATGGCAGTCACTGAAGTTAAATACTTGGCCTGAGTTGGTCCTACCAGCACACAGTAGTGTCCAACTGACCATGAGCCAGAAGAGAACCTACTGGTAGGAGGTAATTGCAATGTGTATGGGCACAACAAAGCTGATAGAGAGTTCAACAAATGGGAACAAGTTGCAAATAATACAACATTTAGTCAAAAGTGATAACCATTGTTGTTTGTGCCAGCATGTAAGTTGGCCTTTAATTAGAATTATAAAGTTTGCAACTTTAGGTGAAAGATGATAAAGATTCTGTGAACTGAAATAAAATCACCTGATGTTTTTGGAGTGATTATTACTGAAAACAATTAATTGATTTTTTTACTGATTAATGAAACCAAAACATTCCTATCAAAACATGAATTCTCTATATGTTATTTATATTTAACATATGTTATATCAACGTATTAAGTTATATATTGATATATAAGAATAGAGTGCCTGTTGTGGAAAAGAATATGCAAAACTCCGTATGAGAAGGACACAGCTTTGCCAGACTCTTTCAACCGGTTATAGGTGGTTTCCTGGCCTTGAGTGAGGAGCTGTATTTAATGACCTGAACCTATAGGGGTGTATAGGAACTGTCCGCACAGCGGCTGTTTGCATTTGAGAAATGGGAACAGGTATCCGCAGAATTTACTCAGGCAATTTTGTAGTTTTTTGAGTGTGGAGAAAGATGCATTTACTGGGAAAAGCTAGCATCTGGCCAAATCTGCATGCATAGAGCTTGAATGTTGTTGGCACTTTGCAAAATTGCTCATCAATAGCTTCTTGAGTAAACAATTTAATTTTACAAGTGTGGAATATTTTTGAATGATGAAATATTATAGCAGTGGTAAGGAGGGCAATAGCAAAGAGTATGATTAAGGAGGAGATAGAATAATAGAAGCAGGACAGTAAAGCCTCACATGGAAGGCTTTATTTCCAGATAAAGGGCATTCTACAACTGAGCTTGCACAGAGGTGAATATAGAGGATATAAAGAAAAGTGTGTAGAAGTATTTAACTGGTTAAAGAAAGCAAAGAGCAGTATGGTATACAGTGGTCAGCAATAATGATCAGTTCAACATCTGAACAGGGTGTTTGACAAATGTCCTAATAATAAACAGAATAAACCAGTACAGAGATGCTGTTTTAATTTTCTCTTAATTGGAGCCAGGGAGCAAACATGAATCCTGAACTGAAAGTCTTCTGGTATCTGTGCCTCGCCTATGGAAACTTACAGTTCTCCAAGTAGAAATATATTTGTGAGATACATAATTCATACAGTGAAACTGTTGCAGTTTATATGTCTATGGAATTTGTCTGATTTTTTTTTTTTTGTTTGTTTTCTTTTCTTGAGGAAAACAGTGAACGCAGCTTTCCTGTGTAAAGATCAAATCACTAGGTAAGCTATTGGAATAACTAGATGAGCTACTTGTTTTAGTAACGTCTATAAGAAGACAGAAAATCTTAGAAGATCTGCATCTTTCAGTAAACCAGTTAACAAAGAGCTAGTAGTGAATGGATAGTGAGTCCCAGTTCTCATCAAAGATCGAGCATATAGCAACCAATCATTCCAGGCTGAAAGAGCTGTGTGTGGGGTTTGTTTGTGTGGGTTTTATTTGTTTGGTTTTTCCCTCTTTTACCCCTGTGAGTCCAGAAATATGAATCCAGAGCACATACAGTTGGACTGGACCTAGAACTTTTTGTTATTTGTCAGAAGATACCACTAAATAAGACCATCTTTGGAGTTAGCCTGGTGTTTGGGATGTTTCAGATGAAACAAAACCAGGCATGAGGGGAACTTTTAGATGTTGAAATTGTTGCTGGTAATGTTCTTGTTGCAAGGAAAAGAAATGTCAGGGAAGAGGCAATAGAATTCTGTGATATTGGGTGGTAGCAACTCCTTGGGGCATGGAAGGAAGTAATTCCAGTCTTCCAGTCTTCTATGCCTATGTCTCGACCTCTTTTGTTCTGCTTTTCCTGGTTCCCGGTACAAATTTCCTTCTCCAGGCAGTCCCAGGCTCCTTAACACACTCAGTTGCCCCCTGTCTTTTCTTAGCTCTCACCTCTGTTTTCTAAACCATTCACATCCAGTAATCTTTTCCAGTTTTATGGGCAAACAGTATGTTTCCCAAGCCTAATTTTCCCAAAAAGTCTTTAGCCATGTTCCCCCCAAAATTCCACTTGGGACAGACATTGAACAATAAAAATGCTACTGCAATTAAAGTTTGACAAAGCAACTGAAAATAGGGTCTTCCTGATAGCAAGTGATGGCCATGTTAATGTGCAATGCTATCATTTCTCCCTGTAATTACAGTTTTTCACATATAGATTGACTAAAAAAAATTGTCAAAAGTTTGACAGAACAAATTATGCCTAACATTCACACCTCAGAGTAATAGGAGGCATTTGAAAGGGACTTATGAAGTTAGATGGGAATTAAAAATATACCTCTGTCTGACAGTGTTGGCTAATGTTCTTAGATGTAGCAGTCAAGGATACCATGACTGAAGGAGTAAGTGCATTATTTTTTGTCTTTAATGTATTGTGTGTTTGATAGTGCTTTGTGGGATTTGTGAAGATCTTGTGCAGTATTAATTAAAAAAAATTCAATTGCCACATTGTGTAACTTGAAAAAAGAATGCAACATGCATTAAATTTTCTTTTTTACCCGGATTAAAATCAATTGCAGAGAAAATCAGCAGTGAATTGAAGAAGTCGTATTTTATGGTCTTATTTGGACCCCTGTCTTTAACTGAATGAAATAAATTTTCTTAAGACCTTCTTTAAAAAACAGTATTTTCTCTGAATAGCTTTTTATTGTATAAGGTATTTCAATTCCATACACAATTGGACTTGGAAAAAAATTAATATATATTACATTTGCCTTTTTATTTCAAACTAATCATGCCTGAGAGTAGAATAACTGTCTTCTAGAAGTAGTTCCTATTTTCAGTGGAAAGTTTATATCCAGAACAAGTCTCCCACTTCAGGCAGCCTTGCTCTTCCCCCAGACTGAGATAGCTTTGCATCTGAAGTAGTTTGTGTGTGTGCCCTTTATTTCTCCTGATGTCATTCACCATTTCAGTTCTTGTACACAGCCAGTTTTGTCCCCTTGCTATTCGTGTGAAGTTAATGCAGCTGGAATCACACAATTTTTAAATTGCTACGCTTTGTTACTCTGTTTTACCCAGGTTTACATCTACAGTAGTCCAGGGGTCCTACACTCTCTTCGGAGTGAGGAAATGTGTCCCAGCAGTGTGAATGCTGAAATGCAAAATTCCTGGCATATCTGGAAGCATGAATGGAGAAATGCAGAACAGGACCAGAGCTGCTTCAAAACAATCAATCAAGGGAGCAAGCAAAGCAAGTGCCTTGGGAAGACTGTAGGAATACAAGCTGCCTCAGTGCCTATGACATTTGATGAAGTGCAGGGCTAAAAGCAGGCTGATGTGATGAATGTGCCATGTTTCTACGCTGCCCTGAAACATCTGTGTGTCGGATGCAGCAAGCCCATTGTGTTCTAAAGGCAGATTTGGGTCAAGCATCTTCACTTCCCATTGCTTGGTGCTAGATGTGCCGCTGGAAGGAGCTCAAACATACCTGTTATGCATAATATCTGTCACTGTTCTAAGGCATTCTTATAAAGATGGTGGGGTGAGTGGGCGTCCCTAGTCCACAGGCATGGAGGAGAGCAAGCTTAGAATTTGTTCCCTGTTATTATGTTCCATGCACTTTCATTAAAAAGTAGAGTGAAGTTTTCCAGGAATGACTGAAACAGTAGCCTGGGCTGGGATAATTTACAAAGTTTGGAGCATGTGGGAACAAAACTGAAAATGGGCACCAAGGTAAGCTGGGCCAGTACTGTGACACCCCACCCCTAGCACTGGAGAGCTTTCACAGAGGCTGAGTGGAGAATAACTGAAATTGTAGATGAAAAAGGACTCTTAGGAAGTAAGGTGTCTTGGGTGTCCTGTTTTTCTGCTGGTCTGGCAGTCTGAAATGGTTCATGCCACGGTCAGATGTGTGCCATGGAGGGTATGGGAGTGCATGGTTGAGAAGAAAATTCAGGATCAGTATCCAGCTGTTGGACTCAGTCAAGCTGCTTTAGGTGTACAACATTAGGTGAAAATCACTCTCCTGTAGCTGCAAACAGGGAAACAGCACTAGGCAGTGTTTAGGCCATGCTTTCCTTCCCCTGCCACCAGATCACTTTGTTTTACTCCATTGATATTTAAGCTTCTTGAAGGCATGCCTCAGGGCAATGTGCTGATAGTCTGCGGAGTTGTACGTTGTATTACTGGCTCTATTATCCACTCTTCCAATCCAGAATGTACCAGTTATTGTACAAGAGCTTTGTATGATCACCCAAGTGCTAGTAATGTAAGATGGGAATGTCAGGTACCAAAAGGAAGAAGAATACATGCACATTTTGCTGATGTTGGTATGGAGGCTTGTAGTGAAACGATAGTCTTGTGTAGAGTGTCTTCAAAAGAGGTCAGGGTAGCATAGCCATTATGGAGAAAAGCCTTAAATAGCTGCTGAGGATCTGAGACATCTCTGTAAAGAGTGAAAGAGGGCAGAGAACGTATGGGTTTGATCTGTAGAGTAAATGCCAGCAGAAGGCCAAGAAAGCTGATTAGCTTGGTAAAGCACCTGGAAAAGGCAAGGTCATGCAGGAAGGGCATGTGGACAAACACAGAAATAAGCAGCTCTTCAGGAGACTGTACTCTTGATAATGTGTTGATAATGAATTCCTAGAAAACCAAGCACTGTGTGCTGTGATGAGGACAGGAGGCCAATCGGAGACCACTAAACTCCCACATCTGTCCTGTAGCATTTTACTACCTAGGAAAGGGAGGACTTACCTTCATGATATATAACCTGTTGACGCTAACATATAAGCAGCCAGGCATGTTCTACTACAGCTCTTGTGCGGTTTTACATTTTGTTGCTTATATTCAATTAATAAACATTTTTTTATTGTGAAAAATGTCAAAACTATCTCTCTGTATGCAGCTTCCTTCTAATAACATCAATTCCTAATAACTTGTTTATGCAAAGACAGAGCATTCATATTCTTTCTTACAGTAAGGAATAATTTTTTCTGCCTTCTATCCTCTAGATTTCAGGTGGGAGCATATGATGCAGCTGACCCACATTTACCTACCATCTGGACTACCTTTTAGAAATACCCTTTTTCCTTGTTTGTAGCATCCATAAAAGCTCTTTCCCCCCAATCCATTAAAAGGGTTCTCGGATATAACTGCACAGATGATGAGCAAAACAAAGCAGACATGTATGACGGACACAGCTATTGCTCACAAGCATCCAGTCCTGTCACCTCCAGTTTACTTTGTCTTACACATTAGTGGTTACTTCAGTCTTAAAAGTAACTAGTTCTCTGTCATTGGAATAAACAGAGCTGAGTTTCCAAAGAGCCTGGCCTAAATGACCTTAGTGCCCCCTTCCATCTTAATACATGGTATTTAGCTAGTCTGTGGAGTGCTCTGGGGAAGACCAAGACCTCATTTCTCTTGCTGGCTTAAGAAGATCATGGAACAAGCTGATGAATGCTCTTAGTGTTCAAACAAAACTGGAAATTGCCAGCAGGTGGCTGTTGCCTTTGTGAGATGGGCTACATGAATTGATGTGTCAGAACAAAACTAGTTAGCTGCATATCAATAGGAATTGAAATGGTGAATTTCGAGATGGCAATGACGAAGCTTAGCACAAAGTTAAGAAACAGCTCTCATGTTGATGGAGTAGCACTGAATCATTTCAAACTTTCCACAGGAGGTTTTATGTTACCATGGGCAGTCACAGCTTTAGAATGTTAATTTGACCAACAAACCCTTTCTAGTTATCAAGCCTCAAAGTATTGATGACTGATGAAGCTGGTCTAGGAAAAGTTCTGGAAAATACACGTTCCTTCTTGTAATAATTTCCTAGTTCATGAAATACAATGTAACTGCATAACAGTGAAGAACAGAAACTAATTTACTGCCTAATGATGGTCAACATTGGGAGGTACTTTGCAATGGTATTACTTTACAAAAAATTGAGATTATTAGTTGAATACCATGCTTAAATCTTCAGTTTCATTCCAAGTCTCAGAATTTCATGTGAGCACCGTACTAACGTGTCAAAAGGCTTTCATGTCTTATAGGCTGTCTTGAAAGTTGGTGTACAGTAATCTGTTAATTTTGAAGAAGTCTATGTGGTAAGAAAAAGTGCGGTCTGTTAGATATCTGATATATAACCTGTGTCACTGAATATCTTAACACAAATTAATTCTCTTAAGCTCCTTTTGTATTTTTTTGCTATGTACCTGAGATACATGTCTATATATGTAACTTTTAAAATAAACTTGTCTTTCTAAATTTTAAATGAATGTGCAGTAATTGTCTGTTTGCTTTTTCAAAAATCTAGTGTATGGGTTTACTGTCACAAATTGTCAGAGATTTAGCTCCTTTGAATAAAAACTGGATAAAATTCAGAGGAAAATAATTTTAAATTGTAACTTTGCATATTTTGTGCATTACAGCTGACTTTGCTAGTTATAACCCTTAAGTTAATGAATAAATGTGATCTATGTGTCTGATTAAGACCAACATATCTGGAATTTTCCTTAGAGAGTTCATAATGCAAGATTTATTTGGGCTTCTTTGTTGTTTTTTTTTTGTTTGTTTTCAAAACAAAAAAGCAATAATCTCTTTGTGGCAAAACTTGAAAATATAAAAAAAGTGAAATGCACTAAACTCTTTCAGGTTGTTTGACCTATTTAGAAAACTAAGAACTACAACTTCTTGGACTTAATTCTATCAGTATTTAGTATCTACCAAAGAGTATGCTAGTTATTACCAAAAAATATGAAACATCTGTGAAGTAGAATGAGGTTATTGAACAGAAAACAAAGAATTACAGGTTCAGTTCACCGTCAACTGAAACATGATTTGAACCTTAAAGTAAATCTCTCTCAGTTAGGAATTGCCAGACCTCTTCAGGATCATGAGGTAGAAATCACTGTTTGCTTTCCTGTTGTAAATGACATGATTCACATGTTCATGACACAGTCTAACTGAGAAGAAAACAAAGTTAATGTCTGAGACCATCTGAAATGAAATAATGTGATTTGTGCCAGCTGGGAGCCTTAAGTGATTATAATGTCAGTGTTTCCTAAGGAGGGTAACAATATGGACCTATTTCTGATAAGTCTGGAGAAATCTATTTTGATGAAGTTCCTTTCAACCCTGTTTAGCTCAGACGTATGTTGAAAGATAACCTAATGGGATGATACTGCAATCTGTATTTCCCCAAGCTATTGAATACACTGCTGCGATAATTATACCAATGATGGCATAAAAAAACCCTGACCAAGCACTGAAAAAGGCTAAGACCTATTCTTTTTCTACTTAGTATGAAGCATAAATAAATAATCTATGTCACCTAGGTATTGTGGTTTGTTTTGAGCAAAACAGTCTTGACTCTAGAATCATAGAATTGTTTGGGTTGGAAGGCACCTTAAAAATCATCTAGTTCCAACCCCCTTGTCACAGGCAGGGATACCTTCCTCTAGACAAAATTGCTTAAAGTCCCATCCAGCCTGGCCTTGAAGACTGCCAGGGATGAGGCATCCACAACATTTCTGGGTAACTTGTTCCAGTGTCTCACCACCCTCACAGGGAAGAATTTCTTCCTAATGTCTAATCAAATTTACCATCTTTCATTTAAAACCATTACCCCTTGTCCTATCACAACAATCCCTGATACAGAGTCCCTCCCTACCTTTGCTGTAGTCCCCTTTAAGTACTGGAAGGCCGCTATAAGGTCTCCTTGGAGCCTTCTCTTCTCCAGGCTGAACAACCCCAACTCTCTCAGCCTGTTCTCATAGAGAAGGTGCTCCAGCCCCCTGATCATCTTCTTGGCTTCCTGTGGGTCCACTTGAGCAGGTTCATGTCCTTATGCCTGGGGCCCCAGAGCTGGACACAGCACTCCAGGTGGGGTCTCAGGAGAGCAGAGTAGAGGGAAAGAATCACTTCCTTTGACCTGCTGGCCACACTTCTCTTGATGCAGCGGAGGATACGGTTGGCTTTCTGAGCTACGAGTGCACATTACTGGCTCACAGTCAGGTTTTTCATCCACCCATACCCCCAAGCCCTTCTCCGCAGGGCTGCTCTCAGTCCACTCATCTCCCAGCCTGTATTTGTGCTTGGTACTGCCCCAACTCATGTGCAGGACCTTGCACTTGGCCTTGTTGAACTTCATGATGTTTGCACGGTCCAACCTCTCCAGCCTGTCCAGGTCCCTCTGGATGGCACATCCCTTCCCTCCAGTGTGTTGACCACAATACACAGCTTGGTGTCATCAGCAGACTTGCTGAGGGTGCCCTCAATCCCACTGTCCGTGTCACCAAGAAAGATGTTAAACAGCACCAGCCTCAGTATGGACCCGTGAGGAATGCCACTCGTCACTGCTCTCCCCTTGGACGTTGAGCTGTTGACCACAACTCTTAGAGTGAGACCATCCAGCCAATTCCTTATCCACTGAGTGGTCCAGCCATCAAATCCATGTCTCTCCTGCTTAGAGACAAGGATGTTGTGCAGAGCAGAGTCAAAAGTTTTGCACAAGTCCAGGTAGATGATGTCAGTTGCTCTTCCCTTATCCACCAATGCTGTAACCCTGTCACAGAAGGCCACAAATGTGTCACTAAGGGCAAATTGTGCCAAATTCATCGGGTACAATTTGCCCTTAGTGAAGCCATGTTGGCTGTCACCCATCACCTCCTTATTTTCCATGTGCTCTAGCGTATTTTCCAGGAGGATCAGGTCCATGATCTTGTGGGATACAAAGGTGAGACTGACTGGCCTGTAGTTCCCTGGGTCTTCTTTTTATCCCTTTTTAAAAATGGGGGTTATTTTTTCCCTTTCCCAGTTCCCAGCAGGAACTTAACTGGACTGCCACAACTTCTCAGATATGATGGATAGTGGCCACCCACTTCATCCACCATTTCCCTCAGGACCTGCAGATGCATGTCTTCAGGTCCCATGGTCTTGTGCGCCTTCAGGTTCCTTAGATGGCCTCAAACCTGATCTTCTCTGAGTCCCTAGCTTTGCCTCCTGCGTCTTGGATTGTGTGGCTGGGTCACTTCCCACTGAAGACTGAGGCAAAAAAGTCATTGAGTACCTCAGCCTTCTCCTTGTCTGGGTAACCAGGTCTCCCGTTTCCTTTCGGAGAGGACCCACATTTTCCCTAGGCTTCCTTTTATCACTGATGTGGGAACCTTTGTTGAATTTAATTATTTACAAAATAACAGAAACTTCTCATCATGGATTTAGGGATTGAGCGGGAAGAAAAAAGAAAGAACATAAACAATCAAAGCAGTCAACTCCTTTCCTTTCCCTTCCCTAGGCTCAGCTTAACCCAAACACCTATCCTAAACCCTTCCTAATCTTTGCTTTCCCTATTTTCACTGCAGGTGAGGTTCAGTATGCCCCAGCTCCTTTGATGAAGTGAAGAGAAGGGCAGAAGATGGTTTCATATGCCATAATGGTATATTTGTGCTTTTCTTTGGTTTATTGTTTTTCCTGCCATTCTCAATGTGCCTGCTTTAGAGTGACATCTGCAGGCCAGAGTCCCCTTGGGGGTGTCCCTGCCCTGGTATGGGTTCTCCACAGCTGCAGTCCCTTGGGGGTGTTGGCTCAGCATGGGTTGCCCACAGCTGCAGTGTCTCAGGGGTGTCCCTGCCCCTCTGTGGGTCACCCATGGCTGCAGTCCCTCAGGGCGGCTCCGTTTTGCATGGAGCACCTTCTGCCTGGAGCATGTCTCCAGCCGCATGTCCAGCACCATGTCTCCTGCTCCTTGCGGCTGCCACTGGCTCTCTTAAACCTCTCAAACCCGCTTGAGGTTTTTGAGGGTGACAGGCTGTTTGTGCTGGTTTCAAAGCTGGCTGGAACCGGCTGTGACTGGCTCAGGGCTGCCTCCTTCACAGGACACTGCGAAAGCCCCGTACCACCAAAATTCTGTTGGTGCCCAATATGCAGCTATAGTGCAGATTTTTCCACTTTTGTTTTAAAGTTTTACTCTGCAGAAAGCAGTGCACAGACAGACTTGGACCTGCAGTACTGGATTTCATAAGGATTTGGAGGAAATGGTTAACTTCAAGGAGGGCTATTTGATGAGTAGGAAATAAAGAAACAAGACTTTGTAAATAGTTTCTTAAAGCTTAGTTGTGTGTCTTAGTCCTTGTGTTTCATTGACGTTGGAGTCATCTTTCACCTTAAATAACAAGAGACAGCTGTAATTTCTTGTGGAGTCCTTCAAGATTACTTCTGAGAGGTGAGCAGCAAGCTCATTTACCTCAAGCCGCTGCACACATTGTGCCTTTATTCTTCCTTTGATGAATTTTAATATATTATTTGCCATGTTGCTGAAATAGTCATTTAGCTCACTGGGATGAAATAGTTTTTCGGTGAGCAGAGGCAGCAGAAAGCCTGAGCGCCTGGGAGCGAGCACTCTCTTGCATGAGTTCTCACCCCCCCAGTAGCTGGTGGTCATCTGGTCTCTCTAATCTGGAACTTCAGCATGGGTATGTGTCCAGTTTCCTCACTCCAGATACACAGCTCTTCCTTTGTTTCCCACCTAAATCTTGACAGATGTATTATAGCTGCATCATCTAAAGAGCTCAGGACTCAACTAGCTGATGCTGGGCTTTTTAGTGTATAGGTGTGAGCTCAGTAGTGTTGGTTCAAATTGCTGTCTGAAGGCTCAGAAATGGAATACCCCCTTGATTAACACTTCATGCAGGTTTAAAAAGCTTTTTGAGTTTGTTTTCTAAGCAGTCATATTCTAAATTTTATCTTCACTCTAAAGAGGAAAACTGGGATTTACTGGAATTTGAATGTCTGTTTGGGTCCCATGGACTGAGTCAAATACTTCTAGACTGCTGGTCTTCTGACTGACATATTCTATTCATCTGAACAGAGCAGTCTATTATATAAATTGTCCAAGGCCTATTTTGTTCAAATGAGCTATCGTTCTGGCTTTATATAAGCTTAAGAAAATACTTTTTTGCAAAGCTGACTGAAATTCAGTAGACTAAATTGTGTAAAAAAAGGTTTGGTATTTCAATTTAAAATTATATTGAGGATGGAGGAGAAAAGGAGAGACCTTTTTGTGCTGAAAGTTATGATTAGGACAAAAAAAATTCTAGCACAATGGTCTCCCTTTGGAAAATGGGGTTTCATTAAAATCAGCCTTCAGCTGAGTCTATCAGAGCTGTCAGTCACAAGAAGAGGCCATTAGGCATGTAACTCTGTGGAAAGATTGTGGGTTCACAGCCTGTCTGTTTATATCTTCCATGCAATAAATGCCACACTTTTTGATTTGAGAAGCAGGAGAATAGTTTGTTAAGTTGGAAATGCTGAAACAACGAATATCTGAGTTAAGATTCTTGCAGGGGGGACTGTGCTACTTCATTCTGAATTCTGTGAAGAGCTTAGATACTAATTTTTTCTTGCAACTCATCTGTAGTGTTGTTAGATTTGGTTTCAGATGTAATGTATATGTGTGACATTGGACATTGCATAATATTTATCTGTTTTGGAGAATCTGTGACTTGGCAAGACATTTGCTCGGATGGGGTTAGGAAGTTAGCACCATGTTTTACCCCATGAGTTTCTCAGCAATGAAACAGTAGGGTTGTCTTCATGAAAATAATTATGAATAACTGCCAAAACACTTGTATCTACTATTGAAGTAGTATATATCCCAAGGAGATTTTTTAAAAAGAGAAATATCTTTCATATCTGTAATATTTTCTACATTGAATCAAAGGACTTTATAGTAGTAATTGAAAATACCAAAAATCTAAAAGATAGTATTAATGTACAATAATTCTTCTTGCTGTTTTACTACTACTTCTAAATTGACAGCTATTGAATTCATATCTTTCTGAATGAAATATTACTAAAATTGCAGTTCCTATAAAAAGAGAAAAAGAAAATACAAGCTCAGAATATTTTTGTTTTCTGTGATAGATGCTTGACATCCACTGTTTTTGATATATATGAACAGAAGGTAATTGTCACTTACTGATCTAATTTTACATGACGTGCTATCAAGCTTGTTCTGGCTGTATGTAGTATAATTTCCACAGAATGTGATGATACCTTTTGGATTTAGCTTTGAGGGCTTTTGTATCAGTTGCATTTTCTGATTTATTTTATTACACATATTCAAGCCATTAGAAAGCTCAAATGAAGACTCAAATTTATATGTATGTGATCTGAGGAGACACAACATTTACCTTACTGGTCTAAGGATGGCCCTCAGCAAACAAAGGCTCTGTCTTCAAAAGAGTAATGTGATCAGTGTATCTACTATGGATACAAGAAAGAAACAACCCAGTATAAGTATTTTTTTGTTGGCTTTTTTTTTTTTTTCTTTTTCCCCAGATATTGTTACATGCTATATTATACACACAACATATCGTAGGCTACTTGGTCTTCTGCTAACAGAGATTGTTTCTTCAAAAACACTTCCCAAATTCCTTTCCTCACTTTCCCTCACTTTATTTCCATCAGTCTTTACTCAACCTCCTGTTCCCTAACATCTGCAAACTGGTCCAAAAATGAAAACTTTCTTTGAACTAACAGCTGTGAGATGTCTCTGCATCTGCAATCTTGCATGGAGTCCTTGTTTTCTGACAATTATTTATGTGCAAATTTCAGCATATGGTGCTTTATCCAGTGCATTAAATGTTATTGGAGTGGTCAAAATCAAAAAGTTAGTACTATGTATACCAGAATAAATTTACACAGTCAGTGAGTAATGGACAAAATAACTGAGAAAATTAACACTTTCTTTCATTAAAAAAAAAAAAAAAAAGAAAAAAAGAAGCCTCTCTGATTTCAGAGTCTTGATCTTCAAGAGAAACTGCTGAAAACCTTTAAAAATGAATGTCAGTGCTAAAAGTAAAATCTCATTAGATGCTAAGTGCAATAGAGACATTGGTGTTATGGCAGATTATAATTTCTCCTGAGTAACAGTTCCTTACTCCCAGCCGTTCTCTAGGTACTAAGTATTTATTCCTCATGCTTGGGAAATATATTTTGAGTTAGTGCTCCTAGACCTGCCAGAAGTTTTTTCTGCACTATAGATGTCTAGCTCCCTTTTTCTAAAGATTGACTAATTGTTCTGGGTCTAAATTAATTATATAAGCTAAGTATTTTCAGATTTTTACTTAGCTCAATGTTTGCTCTATTTTTTCAAGTCTGATAAAGGCTCTGAGTGTCAAAAAGCTTTTGTTTCCTTCAGTATCTCTTTATCTGCTGATGTAAGAAAAAGATACTATCTCTGCAAATGCTACTTCAGCTGTTCTTAACACACTGTTATTGCTTGTCCTTGTCTCACCTGGTCAGTAGTTGGAGGTTGTAAAGTTTTTAAAGGTTGTAAAGACAGATGAGTTAGGGAGAGTTTTAATTTCATCCACCCTTGATGTGGTTAAAATTTTAGCATGTGGGTTGAATTAGCCAACAAAGCTTTCTCTGCAGTAGAGAAATAGGCACAAGTAAAAGATAATTAAGTTCTTTTATTACTTACCCTATTGTAGGAAAACAGGAACAAAGTGGAAGAAGAAAACCAAAGCTTTAACCTTGTCAAAATCCACCTAGTTGCTGTTCCCACTTTTCCCTTGAAAAAAGTCTGTTTCTGGAGGTGTGTTTATTCCCAGATCTCCAGGATACAGCCAGGACCTGATAGTTTAACAAAACCATAATAAGGGGAAGGCCCACTGATTTCTATGATGCTGTTCAGGTGAGGAAATTTAAGTATAGGAAAGAGGTGATAGAGAACTAATTATTCTCAAGGATTTAGGATGCTGATATTTGATAATCTCTATGCAGAACAAAATGCCATTAAAAGAGCAATTTTACTGTCTGAATTGCACTTTGTATCTGACTCTTTAATACTCTATTACAGTGGACTTCACATACTAATATTATTTGCTTTATGTGGCTGACATATAATTTTGAGTGAAAAATGGTGCACTTAACCTCCCATTATTAATCTTTTGAGACTTTTGTATGCTTTCCAAAACTGAATTACATTTCAATTTCTGTAGTGGAGTATTTTAACTAACCTCTTCTTAGTCTGACATTTAAATGTGGCAGTTCTCTTTTTCTTTCTAAATAAAACACAACCATATTTTGATACTAACATTAAAGTGAAGTTCAAAGAACTTTTACACAATTTGGAATGTATTTGGTAATTATTGTGGTAGACAGATTTTTTGCAAATGCAGTAGTCCAGGGTATCTCTAGTTTCTAAACTCCATTAAATGAACTAAAGCTCTGTTTTAACAGGTTTCAAAGAGAGACCTGTTCGTTCCTCCCTGCATATGATGTTTTTACCTGGAGCCTCAAGAATACACTTGTGGAGATTAAAAATTGAATAAATTAATTTTCAACGGAAAGAAAGAATATAATAAAATATACATGTTAAGATTTACCAATGTTTGCTGAACTTCCTATACTGTGCATTAACATCTGTTTGTGAATGCTGTGCATCTAAGCTGTGTGTTTTTACTGGAAAAAAAAAAAAAAGTGCCTGTTTTCCTGGTTATTGTTGGAATGGACTTTCTTGTAATAACAAAGCAGAAACTAAAGATGTGGTAGTTGAGTACTATCACAGAAAGAAAGACAGGACAGTAAATCAAACTAAATATGATGTACTTTCTGAAATGCTGCAGGGAATTGAGATATTTTAGTTTCAAATTATTCAATTTCGAGGCTTGCTTTCCTAATAATGCAAGTCCATCCACAAAGTAGTACTAAGAGGCAGTAGCAATTGCAAGTAATCTTAGCAAGTAAATATTAGAAGTTCTAAGAGTGCCATAAAACTATTATATCTTTTCTAAACGTTACAGCTGAGCTACATATAACTATGAAATTGTTTTGAATACCTTTAAATTCATACACTTTCAAGTACAGAAATTTTTCAAGTACAGAAATTAAATGTTTTGGCCTACAAACACACATCCTAACTGTGTATGCACTATGCAATTCGTACATAATATGGACCTGATTGATGGTATAAGTTGATCTGCAAATTTAGTCCCATCTATGTAATTTAGAAAGCTGCAAATTTTCTTGTATTCTTGGTAAGAGGTAGAAAAGATTTAACTGATAACCTTATGTATATGCTTTTAGCTGATAACATTTTGGAAACTTCAGAGCTGTTGTATTTGTAAGTTGATAGAATGCAAGATTAAAAATTCTATTTCCTGTGACTCTACAATTTAATTTAGGGTTATTAACACTGTGTTCAGCATATTTTTTTCTCTGATTTACAGTGATGTCTTATATTGGACTTGCATATTTGTCTTGAAAAACTGTTGGGTTTTGTTTTATATCTGATTTGGGAGATAGGAAGATCTTGTCGTGAAAGTGCTTGTTTATCTGCTTCTTTTATATGCCAGTGTAAAAAGGTGTTACAGTTTGAATTACTGTTATTTTATAGAAATTCTTGAGAGGGAGGGATTTAAATCTTATGGTCTCATATTCACTCTTTCATTGAAATAAAAAGTAAATGGTTTAGATTGTCTATTACTAGTCATAACATTTAGATTAAATGAAGTAGAAAATAATTGTGTTTGAGATACGGTGTTCCTAGACAGCATAGCGTGTGATTCTTTAAAACTGTCCTTCCATTTATGTTTGTTATTTATTTACCTCCTCCAGGAAGGTCAAGCAAGATGAACTATCGCTGAGTCAGTAAACACACTGGAAAGGGGTTAGTTTGGTGACATGCCTCTCTGTTCAACATATCTGTGTTTAAATTTATTAAAATTCTACACCCTGTATAAAAGTATTTCATGGTAACTGGGCAGTTGGCCATGTATTCGTTTTGATATTTAGTTAGTTCTGCAGTGACTAAGAATGCATTCAAAGATCCACAGCTAAGATTTTGCATGTTTATGCCTCGGCAGTTGGTTAGCAAAGTGAAGGTAACTTGGTCCATTGGGACAACTTCAAGGCCCATGAAACTCTCAGTTAAGGCCAAGCTATTTTTTGGGCTGCACACTTGCTGCTTTCATTACCTCTTTGTGAGCAAGGGTTTTGTTCATTGCATTTGTGAATTAGTGTTGTCTCCCTCCATCCTGTAAAAATAATAATAATAATAATTGCAAATAGGTGTTTTATGATAGGATTTTAATAAATGATTAGAGAAATTATTTTCTGATTGATTGATTGATTGATTGCAGAAAATTAATCAAAGATTACTTTTTGGCACTCGAGTCAAAAAATTTGAATGGTCTCTATAGTCTTTTGACTGAGTGTGACTGAGCAATGAAGAGTAACCAGATCTAAAGATCACTGAAGTCAAAAGAAAAATTCCCTTTGTACAATGGGCTTTGGATGTGCGCTGGAGAAACCTGGAAGTAATACAGTACTTGCTTACCTCTCTTGAAACATTTTCCAAGTCAATTAGCAGGGCAACTTGTGCTGCTCACAATTCCAGTGTTCTGTGATGTTCTATTGTACTGTATTGTCTATATGCATTTTGTTAGCATTTGTGGAAAGCACAAAAATGGAAACATTTAGATAAGCACTCAAATCCTTTGTCACAGTTTAGTTGTCATGACTTATATAATGTGGCCTTGAATTAATAGCCAGGCTTTATTTGGGTTATTAGATCAGAGGCTTTGTTATAAAACAAGGGTCGTTTAGATGAGATGTTGGGGGATATGGTGTAGGGGAGAACTTTGTAGAGTAGGGCTGATGGTTGGACTCGATGATCCCAAGGGTCTTTTCCAACCTGAATGATTCTGTGATTCTAAAACACTTGTAAGTTTAAAAAGTTTATTTCAAATGACGTGCAAGCTAGATGACTAATTAAGGTTACTAATGTCTCTGTGGCAATACTATGGACCAGAGAAGAGGAGAGAGATTTTCCTTTCATGTCCATGCACAGAGAAAATTGCATATGTGCCAGATGTCTGCTGTAGGTGATTGTGGACCAAATTTTTGCATACATTCGTGCACACACACACACAGAGTGTTGCCTCTCTGTGGCACATGGCCCACTGAGCATGTGACGTGAACATCTCGCGCTGCTTATTTCCTCTTGGCATAGCGCTACTCTGATTTCACTGCATCCCATGGTATTTTAAAGGGATAAATAAGTCTGCCTAGTGCTGTTTCATGTATCATAACTGATTATTTAATTTCTTAATTTTATCTTGGAACATTTTTCTCAATTTTGTTTTTATATACCAAGAGTTCAAAGAGTGTTCTTTCTCTTCTGTATTTTGTTCATCTCAGACCAGTTTTACTGGCAGCCTGCTGTAGTACAGTGAGGCTGCACTGTGGGTTTCCAGGTGATGCTAGCTGAGTTCTTTGGAAAGTTGGAGCTCTCCAAGGCCGTCACATAGCTCTTTGTGCTTCTGTGGACCGTAGGCTTTTGTTTCTGGATGAGGTCGCTGTGTGTGTTCCTGCCAGTGGGCACACAGACATTCTCTGCTACTTGGTGTCTGTTAGTGTGTGAGAGCTTACTCTACCAGAAGGTTTTGACAGTACCATCACTCGTCAGATTGCATGAATGTATGGATGCCGTTTGGGCATGACAGTTACTTGGGGAAGAAGAAAATAATGTTGTTCCTTCTCCCTTCTCAAACACTTTTTAAAATCAATAACATCTTAATAAACTAAACTTTATTCACTAGCTTGAAAACAACCAAACAAATTTCAGTAACATGTAGTGAAGCCGATAAACAATATAACCTAACCATTTTCTTGGGTAATACTTCAGGATCTATACACTGTGAACTTCAAACTTCAAGTTCTGTGAACAAGGCTACACTTGCAATCATGTCCAGTGACCTGGGTATGTTTAATTTATCCAAGAGTTGCAGATTTCAGTGATTTTAAGAAAATATGATGAAAAATGGATTTTAAGTAAATATTAAATATTGCAGAACTTGTGATGTAGTCAGAACTTTCATAATTTACGAGAGTTCCATTTCCCCTGAATGAACAGACTGATGTCTACTGTATCTTTATTTTAGAGTGTGGTTTTGTTTTGTTTTGGTTTTTTAGTTCGAGTTAATTGAATACAATAAAAAGGACTGGGGTTCTTTATGCTTTATTTTTAGGCAGATACAGTTAATTTTATTTTGTGACCGATTTGATGTTTTCCTTTTCTTTTAGGATTGTTAAAGCTCATTGATAAGCGGTCAGATTCAAATCTGAAATAAAGCTGGTAGTTGAACAGGGGGTGTCTGGAGTTTGTGCTCCCACTGAAGTCTTTCCTCTTCTTTATTGTCTTTTCTCTCAGCCCGCTTTGGGCTTTGGGATGAATTATTACTTCACTCACTAACAGTTGGGGGCTAATCACATGAAGAGACTACTTGAGCTTTCTCTGTCACGAACATTGTAGTTTCAAGCTGTGACACTTAAGACAGAATTTGAAGTTTTCTTGGTGCCAGAAAATAGTAGGTACATATATTTGTAGTTATGCTGGTGATAAACAGGGGTATATGGACACAGAGAGGTACTATACTTCAGCTGAGAGGCTTAGGCATAGGAGAAGTATACAGATTTTGTAGTTTGAGAAGATACTAATAAAACCTTAATTAGGTGTGGAGTCTGCTGTTACTCCTGTAAAAACACAAATCAAGACATATTTCTGTTCCATAGTGTAGCTGTGATGATAACATATGGCCTCCAAGCTTTTAAGATTTTTTTTTCTGGAAACATTTATGCATCATTAATACTTAGCCCTTCTGGTAGGGAATAAAACAACATTTAGGAGCATTCCCTTACCCATTGCCTTTTCTCTCTGTCTCATCATGTAGGCATGTTGTTGGTCGAGGAAGGATGAAAAGCAAGCCAGAGCTGTTTAGGAAACCTGTTTCAGACACTGGACATCCACCCTGTTATGCATTTTTCCTAATATAAAATATCACTTGTAGTCAGCGGGGTTTATGATATTCTGATACACAGTGAATGTATGAGTTTGCAAATAACCTAGACTTTTCCCAGTGCAGTGATCTTGATATTCTTTAGTACAATTCTTTAGTATTAAATAGGGTTTCTATTCTGGAATCCTGATGCATCTAAACACATTGTGTATCTCTACCTAGAGAAAAGATGCATTGTAGGTGCATGTAATCAAAGTGTTAGTATTTGAATCTGTGTAATTTTAAATCTTGCATTTGCAAGTAGCATGCTTTAGAAGAAATATTTTTCCTTAGAAATGTTGCTTGCACAGATAATTAAAGGGAAAAAAGCATTACTATTTTCTATACCTTTTTGTCTAAACAAAGGCTTCTTTAATCTTTGATTCATGGCTGCAGAAACTGAAAGAATTTACAGCTGTTCTGTATTTGAGAGCTTCATTTGCTAGGCTTATCTTCATCCTGAGGGAGGAATGGGGTGGATGAGCATGCCAGGTGGGGCTGTTCAGGGCAGTTACTGCATATGCAGGTGCACTTCAGGTCCTGGCAGTTGCACCAGTAAGAGCAGACAATAGTTGATATCAGTCTGCAACCTTTCATTCAGTGGAGGCTCCAGTTAGGTCTCTCTCTTCTATCCAAGTATTAATTTCTTGTTAAATTATATTAAAATAAAACAAACAGTTATTTTGATAATTTGGTACTTCAGTTCTCTTGGTGTAGCTGAAACTTTATGAAGGTGAGCAACTGATCTAAGGTATGTGGCAAAACTTTGGTGTGCGGCATATTTTTTCACAGAGTGGAAACTCCGTTGCTGCAGCTTTATTTTTTTATTTTTAATTGTAGGCTTTTAATTAAATAGGCAAAATGAGAATAAAGCCAGGCACTAAGGCTGTTGTGTATTTTGATAATGAATCCTATTTTATGTTCCCCATTCATTTTCAGGCTTGGAATTTTTGATAGTTTTTCTGTTGACAATACCTAAGTGCATCCTAGATACTAACAATAGTGAACTTGGAGCTTTTGGAAGAAAACAGTAAGAGTTTCTGGTACATAGGAAGTTTTGGAAAGGTTTGGGAGTGTTAGAATAAGCCTATTAGCTGGATGTTTCTGCAGAGATGATGGGCAGTTATAGTTAACAGTGCCGAAATTTTACATTGTTGTCTTTAGGTGTTAGACTAAGACACTGAAACAATTGAAGCAATTCATACCATGTTGCAGGTTTTCCCAATGCTCTGAGGACTGAGTTATACTATGTTGCACTGGTTTTACTTCCAAGCACGGGGGTTAGAAACCTAGCTCTATTTTTCTAGGAAATAAATAAATGAAAAAGCAGCAGAGCAATGAGGACTGGGTAGCAAAGCAAAATCCAGGTCTCAAGGAGTGACAAGAGAATGGCTGTAGGAATGACACCTGATAGTGTTTCTCTGAATGAAGTGAATTTCAGAGTGTTTGTTGGGTAAAGAGTTAATGATGTTTTAATCAACTTTGTATTTTTTTTTTCTTCCCCCCCCCCCCCCCCCTTCCTGTCACCCACATCCCTTCATTAAATATCTAGGAAGATGACTTGAGGCTGTGTGGTCCATCAGAAATGGACCTTGGTGCTTGTTGGGACGTATCCTGTAAGTTCCAGAAGGTATCCAGACTGGCTGTTCAAACTGCTAGAAGTTTAACAGTTTTTGCTTATTAGAGGAGAAAAATGAGGCAGTAGGATGGTGCATCTCCTTCCCACAGGTGTGTTGCTCTCTCCATTGGCAAAAAGGGAGTGGAGGGCAAAATTGTACCTTACCTAAAAAATGTGGTGTTCAAGATTACCAAGTAGAAACTCTACAAAGTTCAAATTGCTATCAGGAGGCATGCTAGTTGTGTTCTATTTTTGTATTGATATTTTCTTACAGTAGCTTAAAATAACATAAGCTAAGGCTCCCAAAAGACCATTAAATGTGTAGTATTAAGTGTATGAACTCCAAAAAGCCAGGGGAAGAGTACAGCAAAAGCCTGCTTTTCACATAACAGTTGGATAACAAGGCTTTGCTCCTGTAAGCCTTCTCTGGTCTTCCAGTTTGTTTATAGTGTTAAGGTACTTGCACAGATGTGACATAATTTTGAGATGTATTTGAAATCTCTAAGGAGTAGCCTCCTGAGGTGGGAAACTTGTTTTCTTGGGAGTCCCAATGGGATATCCAGTGTTCCTTGAGCATCCTTCATCTCAACACAATGCAGGCTATATAATACACTGAAGTCTGTTCGACAGCAAAAAAAGACACAGTTTTGAATGGGAACCACATTTGGGCTACTTTACACAGTAGGGGCAGCTGGTTTAAGGATGCTTAAGTTCACAGGTTTTTTTAACAGGACATCTGAGAGGTACTGCATCAAAACTGGGCCAAGTACATTAAGTGGTTGGGGAAGTATCAGTAAGCGTGTAACCTGCTGTGGACCCTCTTAGAGAGTGTAAAATGTTTTCTGCTCTGTGGCACTAAGTGGAGATATCCTTGTGTTTTATGAGTGCAGATACTGAAATTCTGTTTGGCTGTTGTGTAATAGCACAAGATAGTGGAGAAATTTTGCATTTGCTGCTTCCTATGAACTTTATTAATGCCTCCAGTCAATTTGAATTGCAGTATCTCACCAACTGTTTCAATTTGCTTCAGAATTGTTACGTGCAGCACTCCCACAGCATTTTGCTTTAGGAGTGAAACTAATCCAGGCAAATTTTGGAAGGCAGAATACAAAAGCTGCTGCAGTCTGGTTATATAGAAATGTTTCTGATAATAACTGTATTTGAAGAGTTCCAGATTTGTATCCCTATGTAACAGTGTATTTTCTATGACAAATATATTAATTACATGTATGCATTCTTGTTCTTCACTGGTGGATGATGAGCTATTTACTCTGTCCTAGTAGTGAAGATTTCTGTATTTTGGAACTGAAAACTGTGGATTCCTTTCCCTGAGGCACTGTTCGGGGTGTGTATAGCTAGCTATAGATTTTGATATCACATATGTAACATGTTTAAAAACTGATAGACACCACTTGGATGGCACTTTGTTCTTTTTTTCTGCTTTCTTTTTTTTTTTTTAAACAGGCTTTCAAACTTCTGTTTCTCTTTCACTAGGCACCAAATTATTACATTTTCCTTTTGAAACACCCAAAGACTATGTAGAAGTTTGCTGTTCTGATAATTTGACAGTGATCTTGACTGAAATTTTCATCTTCCTTGTGTATAAAATTGTGTATGAAACATAATTACTGACCCTCTATATTATATCTTTTGCAAGTCAACATATTTGTGTTCAATTATTTATGTTATTGTCATGGTTGAATACAAATATGGTGATTTTTGTTATGGTATTAGGTGGACACTTCCTAGTGAATCTTTCTTTCTCTTTTGTTTGTTCAGGATGGAAAGGATTGTACCACTTGATCTAATAGAGTCAAGATATATTTTCTAAAGATTCTCACAGTAATGCTTTGAGCCATTCAGAAACGAATTCACTTCTGACAATATGGGAAAATTGATGAGTGATCACAGTTTAATGGGTTTGGGTTTTCCTAGCACCACAAGTACAAAAGAATAGAGAGAAACTGGAAAAGAAAATGGTGTAATGGCAGAGAATTCAGTATTGATGGCAATTGAAGGTCAAGTTTGAGGACTAACATTTGGTTTTTTGGATAGCTCAGCTTATTAAGTGAGACCTAAATGGATTCCTTTGGATCTCCTTGGCAGGAGAGATACAGCAGTTGGGCAATGGCTAATGTGTTTTATCCAATAGCTGATGCAGGGGATGATAAAGCTGGTTGAAATAGATTTCCTGGCTGTAGGCAGAGAAGAATTAATTAAGATTTTTTAATTGTCATCTGAGTGAGAATTTATACCTTGGAATTTATAGCATGGTTAAAGTTAACCATAATTTTCTTTGAAAAATCATATGACAAGCAGGAAACTGTTGGAGTATGCTTACTTGAAGCATTTAAGAAACAAAAAGCTGAATTCTTTGTTTATTGTTTTTTGAACATTAGTAGGATAAAAATACTGTAGAAATACAAAGGTTTAAGGAGACAGGTGCTTACTTCTGAGGTTTAAATTAAAAAATAACCCAAAACAATTAGACATACACAATCTAGCCCTGCACTGGGATCACTCTGGGTGGAATGTATTTTAAGTTTGTTATTGATAAGTCTAACTTGTAAACCAGCATGAAGGAATTCCCAGTGACTGTGATGACTCTCTAATTATGCGGGCACAGCTAATCAGCTGAAAGCTGTCGTCTTGCTGAGTTCTGCCAAGAAATTGTCTTGACACCAGCAGATGCTTTTTTTTCCCCCTTTTTTTTTTTTTAAAAAAAAAAAAAAAAACCAAACCCAAAACATTTTAAGCCACTGAAAACCTTATTAACTGTCTTCTGTTATCTGTGGAACAAACTTGGTGTTGGTATGATGGCACAAGTGACTTATGTTAAAACCAGTAAAGCAGTCTGCAGCTGCTAGAATGGAATTTTGTTGTAGTAGGTCATCTTACAGATCAGGGTATTAGCTAGCTGGAGGAACAGTGAGGGAGCGATCTTTGTTGAGCACCAATGTGTCAGGCCTGCTTTGTTATGTACAGAATATATTTTTCAAAAAGTTATTGTATAATTACCTTGATTAGATGAGAAAAAAGTGCTTGGAACTAATCAAAGAGCTACAATTCATTGGGTTTAATAATCATTATTTTTCCCCTTGTGAAATGCAGGTGCTTGGTTTGAGTGTGAGGGTGGTGGTGCTTATCTTCTACAAGCTTTGATTAAGATCTAATTCTTTGCATCATGGAAGGAGCTAATCAGATATTCAATTTGCTAATCAGCTTCTCAATTTGATTAATCACTTAAGAAAATAAAATGTGACATATGTTTAAGGTTTTTGACTTAGTTACAATCATCTTTGAGGGTGGGCAGGTAGGTGGATCCACTTAGTACTACCAGTTTGATGCGGCTTTAAGTCTGAGGCAGCTGTAGCCTCTCCAAGTGTACCAGAGAGGAGAAAAAGCTCAGAAGCAGATGCTGCAGGACTTCTTGTTACAGGATGCACTTGAACTTGTGTCCCTGGTGCCTGCTGCTTTTCCTAGTCAAGAGCTTCTTTAGCTAGTCAAGAGTGAAAGTGAGAAAGCAATGTCCTCATTGCTCAGCTGATTACTTCTGTTCTCACTCTTGGGATTTCAGTGGGATTTCCCTTTCTGTAGTGGTTGTTTTTTTTGTTTTTTTTTTTAAAAAAAAAACATATCTTGACTATGGAAAACCTTATTTTTAATGTTTCATTTTGCTTCATGACAGGTCTCACTGAGAAGGTGACAATATGTGAAATAGTGCCACGAGTGGTGTAGGGCTTTTTCTTTGCACTGTTGACAGACACTGCTACTTGGAGCAATGGGACTGTTTCTGTTGTCTTCACAGGAGAAGCATTTGCTGGCCATCTTGTGTTTCCTTTTTCTGTAGGTTATAAAACACTCTCTCCTAATGAAATTAACACACAAAGCAAGTTTTGACGTTTTTTCTTTGTTTGTCCTTCTCCTGATGAGAAGTGGACAGTGTTTTGCCACTACTTTCATTATACAGAAGTTGTTTCACTTATGTTTTCTCATTTGCTGATGCTCAAGATGTGTTGTTGAGACTGGACTCCATTAAAATGGATAGCAAGAGGAGTTGTACTTGAGCCTTTATAAGCATATGTGCCCAGCATGATAACGGAGTGGATCCTCCTGGAATGTATGCTAGGGCACATGGAAAATAAGGAGGTACAGCATTGGTAAATAAGGGAAGAGCAACTGACATAATCTACCTGGACTTGTGCAAAGCTTCTGACTCTGCTCTGCACAACATCCTTGTCTCTAAGCAGGAGAGACATGGATTTGATGGCTGGACCACTCAGTGGATAAAAATTTGGCTGGATGGTCTCACTCTAAGAGTTGTGGTCAACAGCTCAATGTCCAAGGGGAGAGCAGCGACGAGTGGCGTTCCTTGTGTGTCCATACTGAGGCTGGTGCTGTTTAACATCTTTGTTCGACAGTGGGATTGAGGGCACCTTCAGCAAGCTTGCTGATGACACCAAGCTGTGCATTGTGGTTGACACGCCAGAGGGAAGGGATGTGCCATCCAGAGGGATCTGGACAGGCTGGAGAGGTGGGACTGTGCAAACCTCATGAAGTTCAACAAGGCCAAGTGCAAGGCTGAGAGAGTTGGGGTTGTTCAGCCTGGAGAAGAGAAGGCTCCGGGGAGACCTTACAGCGGCCTTCCAGTGCTTAAAGGGGGCTACAGGAGAGATGGGGAGGGACTCTGTATCAGGGAGTGTTGTGATAGGATGAGGGGTAACGGTTTTAAACTCACAGAAGGTTGACTTAGATTAGATATAAGGAAGAAATTCTTTCCTGTGAGGGTGATGAGACACTGGCACAGGTTTCCCAGAGAAGCTGTGGCTGCCCCCTCCCTGGCAGTGTTCAAGGCCAGGTTGGACGGGGCTTTGAGCAACGTGGGATAGTGGAAGGTGTCCCTGCCCATGGCAGGGGTTGAAACTATGGATCTATGATTTTTAAGGTGCCTTCCAACCCAAACCATGCTATGATTCTGTGATACTGAAAGTTAGAATTAGGTGCTTATATGCAGCTTTATTCATTAGTAATGCTTTCTCTGTCTTACAAATCTATAAGAATCTCTCTGCTAGACCATGATGGTTGTATTTAAACCCAGACAGGGGGATAAACTAGGGAGCAAGCTATACTGTCTATATGCTTCCCATTCATAATGTTGTATACATTAATGAAACCAGTCAGATGAGCCATCTGTTGCGAATATAAAAGACCAAAGAGTATGCCTTTGTCAGAGGACTTGTTAAAATAGAGAATTTAATATTGTGGGGGTTTTTTTGTTCAATTTTAACAACATAAAATAGCATTTTAATTATTATCTAATCAATATTGAGTTTACTGTTAAACAGTTTTGTGCCTTCACCTCTTAGATGGCTCCATCTCTTCACTTGTCCATTGCCTGGCAATATTTGCAGTGGTAACTGGCTTAATATTGGCCCAAGTAAGAAGAGGGTGTTTGTAGTTGGAGGCTGAAGGCATAATCAGGATGGTAGTGATATCTAGCCCCTTGAATGTGTTTCCTTTGTTTATCTGTATATAATGAGTAGGGGAATGCATGTATCCCCATCTGCTTCAAGTAGATTTAATATTAGCAGTAGCAAAAAATCTGCATTTAATTTGTACTTGACTAAAACCCAACACATGCTCACCATTTATTTATCAAAATAGTAAAAAGCTTGGGAACTGAATGATAAATATTTTTTTTTTTTTGTATGTAGCCTTCTAAAGGGCAGTATGTGTTTGGACTGTGGATGACAGAAAAATGCAATTTTAAAATGTAGGAAGATCAATCCTGAAGTAATGGTAGTCCTCAGCTGCCTCTGCCTGAAGTAGTTTAAGTTAAATATTACATTGTTTGCAGGCCTTCTCTAGGGTGTGGGCATGCAGAATACAAGGATACATTTTAATAAATATTTGATGGTCATTGAACAGCCCTCAGTTTTTTTCCCGTCTTTTGAGATTATGTGTCTAGATAGAAGAGTGAGTCTAAATTTTACCTTGAACTGAGATTTAAGAAGTCTGGGAGTATTTGTATTTCATTCTCTGCTTTAGAGTTGGATGACTCTCCCAAGTTGAAGAGGGCAGAGGTAGAAATGCATGACAAAACTATTAATGAAATTTCCAGAAGCAGCCTGATCTTGTTCTGCTCTGTAATTGAGGGAGACTTTGCTCAGATTCATGAACTTTGATTATTTTTTTGCCTCAATATCCACAAAGGATTACATTCTTATGTTAGAGCAAAGTTTGGATGATTTGGTTTTATGACAGGGTTAGGCCAAAGGGTTTTCAGGATCTGTCTGTGTCAACACAAACCTAAGGAAAGAGGGGAGTGAGCCTGTGGCTAGGGCCAAGGCTGCATCAAGGACTGGCTGAGCGGTGTTTTGCTTGTGGAAAAAGTATTGCCAAGCATGAAAGCAAACCCATCTTTGTTGTGAATCCATAAGAGGATATTCCTCTGGGGGTATTTGTTTAACTTCATGAATATTTAGTTTGAAATGTGTTTTGAATGTATTGTTACAATATTTGCATCTGAAATATCTCCATTAACAAAGACAGAAAAAAGAGGATGGTATCAGTTAAGACAGACAGGGCAGTGTGTGACTATATATACTCAATTAGTCTTAGAAACTACTAATTTATGGCAAGATTGTGGCACTGATACACACAGATGGGATAAGGTATTGTGGAAAGATTCTGCCCAAATGGATGAGGCTGCAAGCACTTTTTCCTTGGAAGGAAAGATGTGGACAGGATATTCCCACTGTGATTCGGTAGTGCCTGCTGTGTGGTAACTCCCATACTTTAACTGCAGTGTCCCTAACCATGAAAAATAAACAATCCTGTGGTTCAGTCCTCTTATTTCTTCAGCTTATTTTGCCTGTCAGTAAAAGTATAGAGTGCTGACGTTTCTGGTATCTTTCCAAAGAGTGTAACAGCTGGGATTCAGACTTGTTCAGTCTCCTGTTACTCTTTCATTAGTATTTCTGGAGGGAAAAAAAAAACCAAAACAAAAAACAAAACCCCGCAACCCTTAACACCAGATCTGGGCATGTGTCACATGGCTCTCTGGCAAGCACTCAAAAGAGTATTCTGTTTTCTAGCATTTCCCTCACAATAAATATGCACAATTGCCTACTGGTGCTCAAATGGTATGTGATAATGAATTTACCCAGAGAAATGGGAATGTCATAGCAGCCTTCTTAATAAAGGGGTAGCTTTTAATAATAGTATACATACTCCTGGTTATGTAGAATAAGAGATATTTCCTGTGGCTCAAAGAAATGTGAGACTTTCACTAGGTTGTAAATAAATCTGCCTGCTCCTAAAGAGCCAGAGACTGTGATAATGGCATTCAAAATGATGCTGACATCAGCCCAGTGGTTCTTGCCACCACTGAAAGAGCAAATAGTTGCCATTTAATTCTAATGCGGCGACATAGCCTGGAGCTAAATAATACATTTTTGTTAGTAATTATTTAGAACAATCCCAAACTGCAAAATAAATTTACATATGACTTGTCTGTTGTTGAGTTTCTTACTTAGAGGGAATATGGGAACACAGAAAGGAAAATGACTCCAAGAGGATGGTCTGTTTGCATTATTTCAACTGCTAACATTATTTGAAGTCTTTAAATGAAAATGAAATATAAATAAGGTACTGGTTTTAAACATTAAGGACTCCGGCATGCAATATTTAACAATATTCCATCAAAGATATCACCTTTTTATGCAGAAAGGAATGTATGAATACGAAAACACTTTCCTGGGTCCTTAGGTATGGAACTCCTGTGGCTGTTTTTATTAATTGAACATACACAGTGAAGGCTGTGTCAAATTCCTCATTCAGTAAATTGAAAAAAAAATCAATTAATTACAAATCTTTGTGGATTGATTTTTACATAGCTTTAAAATGCAGCATTGGTTGTGTGGAACTAAAGATAAAATATGGTGAAGGTTTATAGGCAGTGATGTGAGCCCTGCTCTATGAGCGTAGTTGTCATCTTTGAGCCTGTGTGCTTCTGAAAGAGCTGAATGTGACTGGTGGGGCTCCTAGGGGCTATAAGAAACCTGGCCCTATTGGGACACCCTCCCTCCTCACCTGTCCTTTGCTGGACTGTTGAGGGCACTCCAGACACCTTATTGTCCAATGGAAACAATGCTGCAGAGATGTCTGTAGTGTGGCTCTGGCAAATCCTGAAGATGACTGTACTGAGTAAAGGATAATGTTTATCTTTAACAAACTCCCTCAGTGGGAAACGCTATTCCTAATTTACACCATATGGCTCTTTTTAAAAAATTTTATTTTTACATCTCTGTGGTTTGGTTCATCTAAGCCAACACTGGTAGCACCAGAATTGCAGAGCTTTTCTTGTTGACCCAGTATCATAGTCCTGCATTGTCAAACATTGATGCCACACTATGTATTAAACGGGATAGTACAAGGTCACTTTTTTCAGGCACTTTTCTCAGACACAGGGCATTTTGCTGGCTGACAAGCATCTCCTATGAGGGAAGGTTTGGGAGAGCTGGAACTGTTCAGTCTGGGGAAGAGAAGACTCAAGGGGGATCTTATCAAAGTGTATAAATACCTAAAGGGTGTAGAGAAGATGGAGACAGGCTCTTTTCAGTGGTGCCCAGAGACAAGACAAGAGGCAGTGGGTACAAACTGAAACACAGGAGGCCCTTTGAACACCAGGAAATACTTTTTTTTTTTTTTTTTTTTCCTGTGAGAGTAACTGAGCACTGACACAGGTTGCACAGGGAGGTTGTGGAGTCTCCATCCTTAAGATATTTAAGTCATCTGGATGTTGTCCTGGGCAACAGGCTGTAGGTGGCCCTGCTTGAGCAGGAGGTTAGGACCAGATGACATCCAGAGGCCCCTTTCAACTTTAACCATTCTGTGAAATCCTTGATCTGTGTTACGGCTTTTGCTTTATAGTAATTTTTGCATTTGACTTTCAGGCAAGAAAGAGAGAGAAGAAAAGCAGCATTAAAAAAAAAACAAACAAAAACCAAAAAACTATCAGGCCTTCTTAATAAAGGGGTAGCTTTTAATAATACTAACATGCTCCTGGCTATGTAGAATAAGACAGATATTTCCTGTGGTTCAAAGGACCAGGTCAAGACAGAAGTCTTAACGTGCATGTCAAACCTCTCAACCTACCACAAGAAGATGAATCCTTCAAACTTCTTTGGGGTTAGCTGTAGATCTTAGTCCTCTGAGAGTGGGGAAGATCTTAAATCTGGGGCTCCTGAATCAGCTCATCTGGTTTGTCTGATCTAGGCATACACAGTGGTCTGCACAGGGACCTCAGAGTGGGAATATGTACTGCCTGGGTGGGACTGAGAGCTGCTGCAGTCACCTGCAGCCTTTCTTCAGCACATAGACTGATGGTAGATAAATGGGGGGGCTAATTATGTTTTTGTAGAAAGAAGAAACTGAACAAAAAAAGGCTGAGATGGTTCATCAGTGGAGAAAGATAAATGTGGAAAAATGTACAAAAACTACACCCCTGTCTTTCTGATACTTCAGGTTTCAGTGATTACTGGTGTTCACAGGCTGGGATAGAAGAAGCAGGATGCTGCGTGCTCAGATAGGTCCTCTCAGACTAATAGATAGGTAGTGGGGGCTCTTATTGATTTGTAAAGTGCATCTTGACAGAGCTGCTTGAAAGTCTGGGAGTTTATTACCCAGCTCAGGCTAAAGCTGCAGGAGTTTGTGCCTGAAGCAGCTGCCAGCGATAATTTCTCTCCAGATGAAGCTCCTTCTATTTAAACAGGAGTCAGACTGGTAGTGGCTTTTTTGAGATGAATTAACATGATCTTTATGGTAGCATTGTGTAGGCTCTGCTGTGTGCACTCAGTGTCTAGGCTACAGGTCCCACCTGCAGCCCAGCTGCCTGTTGTGGCCGAGTGGATAGCTCTTAAAAGTTGAGGCAAGGCCTACATGAATGTTTTGTATGCTGCTTAGTTCTAGTCTAAATGAACTGCCTTTTTTTTTGTTGTTGTTTAGAGAGACCTTTTTTGTTCCTGGGTGCCTTAATATGCAGCATTGGTTGCTCTGTTTTCCTTTGGGAGAGGTAATGAGAATGCTTTTATCTTTCTGAGGCAATCTAATGTAAAACAGATGAGAAGAATGACAGTAATTATAAATGCTTCCTTTGATAACCACTATATTGTTGATGCTTAAAATTTACACTTGGAATAATGTTTCTGTGATTTTTCTGTTAAGACTTTCAAAGTTGAATTTCATTCATGGGAAGTTTCATATTGGGGAGAAAAGATTTAATGTGCATTTGCTAATTGTTAACAAAATGAACTGCAGCATTAAAATACTGTTTACAGCGACAAGTGGGTGCAAATCAGGTTGTAAAGGTTGCCAAGCTGAATGTTTTGGTTTTGGATATTAATTTGGAGTGTCTCATTCTGAGGCAAGTGCATATAAGAGAGATGGTAGATTCAACCACAATTTGAATCTATCCCTGAACTGTGATTCACAGTAATTAGATTATTAACATTTCCTATTAAATTATGTACAATTGTCTTCAGCTGCATTCATCCTTAAGATGCTCCATTAGCAAGCAGGCAGACTTCAGAAAGCTCCTGGGTGTTTCTGGAAAGAGATGTCATTTTAGTGTAACACAGAGGAAAGGGAAAGCACAACATGGGTCAGGCACCTGTATCATCGTGGCAATCGAACCTCTCTTTTAACTGGTTAGCCTGAGATTGACATGCTTTTCAAGAGAGTCACATTTAGGGAAATAAGGAAGATAGATTATCCTCAGACTGTGACCGTCAGCATGGAGTGAAGACCTGGAGCTGTTCTCCATGGGGACAAGGCAGCCATGTAGAGAAAAACTGGGAGAGCCTGAGGTCTGTCGCACTGTTGCTTCACCAGTCAGTGACAATACTTGGTAGGTGTGGGGCAAGGAAGTTTTTTTTTTTTTCCCCATTAAAAACCCTAGAAAACTTAATTTCCTATGAAATAAATATAAGAAACAATTTACTTAAGTTTGGTCCTCTGTGGTGAGGCTGCATGTTATTGCTGACTTGGAATTGTGGACTTGCTGATGGTATGCAATTCACAGGATTGAAATAGTTCGGCCTTGTCAGTCTGATCTTCAGCAAAAGCCAGGAAGACCTGAAAAGGGTTGCTGTTTATTACAGCTAAATTATGCATTGATAAATATTTCCTTGCACAGAATAATTGGAATTTATTGCTTTAGATATTTTGACTTCTTGAGTTGTAACCATTTAACACCATGAATTTGTGTTTTTTCCGAGACAGGCATTCATGGACTAATAAACTTTTTTTAAATAGCATGTTACTGGGTTACCATCTAAGATATGCCTCTCAAGTATGTTATTTATGGGCAAGTATGTTGTTTCTAATCGATTGCATGCTTTTCTGCATGCTAGTAATGACTTCATAATTGGAGCAAATAAAGTGCATTAGATTTCAACATGTAGTGAATAGAGTTATAGCATTGATGTTGACTTACACCAAAGGTGTTAAACCCCTCTAAGGAAGTGGAACAGGGAGCTAAATTACTGAGATCTTGAGTAACCTGAGAAACTGAATTCTGAAAACAGACCTAAGTTTTGAATATAATTATGAATTTTATCCATGATACTCTGCTAAAAGCCAAGGATCTATCAAAAAGATTGACTTCTATATAGTGGCCTTCTTCAAAGCTTTTCCTTTCAGTAGCTTTGAGCTTTCTGCCTAGGCTGAAGTGGAGACTAACAGTATAGAAGCCCTCAGCAACCAACACCTGCCTCTAGAGGTACAGAAAGATGGCAGCATTTATCACAGGCTGTACCATGGGTAATGGCTATATTGTACGAAGTCATGACCAGTTGCCTTCTCTGGCTGGAGAGTATTATCTCTTAAATGCCACTGCATGGTGTACCATGTGGATCTAGGATCATCTAGCTGTATGTGGATTGATTTTTTTTCAATTGTTTGACTACTAGGAAAAAAAATGAAACACAGGAATCGAGATAAATGGCAAAAAGGAGATGTTATTACAAATAATAACACAAAAAAAGCTTTTTTTATAAATACTGTCAAATAATAGAAGTATGTAGAAATAGAAATGTGAGTGTTTAGTGCCTCTTGTAAGCTTCTGCTATTCTGCATTTCTGTGCTGTTGTCATTTGAAGGCTGGTGCTAAAAGGTGAGAGGAATAAAATTATTTCTTAGGCTAATGTATTCTTGAACTTTTTTCCCCCCTCCCAAATCTACATAAAGTTCTAGCTATTGGTGTTTTGTGATAGTGCAACTGGAACCAGGTCAAGACAGAGCTCTTAACGTGCATGTCAGATCTCTCAACCTGCCACATGAAGATGAATCCTTCAAACTTCTAGGTCTGGAGCTTGGTTTCAGGTGATGTCAGAGTAATTAGGGATATCTATATGGGTTTGAATCACTAATAAATGCAGTGGATATATTTGCAACATATTTCCAGGTAAATTTGCATTTGAAAATTCTGGTACTTCCGTATGTTTGCTCTGTTTTCTTGCCTGTGCCTATAATGAAAATATGGTCACAGTTATGTGGCAGATTTACTGTTGCTTATTTAGTTCTGACTGGACAAAAAGGTTGCACAGGCCTACTACAGGGCTTTCTCACTCTTGAATGGTGTTTTCTGGCCATGCAGCTTGGTTGTAGCAAGGGATTCAGAGGTGTCCAGGGCAGCCCACAGGACGATCTTGCCAGTGCAGCCTGATTCCTGTCTCAGTTGGGCTCACTCAACCTGTGTCAGACTGGGTGGTTCTCCCTTCCAAGTGAGATAAGAGCTTGGAGATACAGCAACAGACAGTTATGTCTGTGAGGGGGGGACTGAATGGCTCTTCTCTCTGGCTGGGTACTGCAGCGTCCCCTCTGGAGGCCCATATCAACTTGGGGAGAGGCTGAGGGAGCTGGGTGCTGCTGGAGGTTTGCATCAAGCTGCCACCCGCGTCCATGGCCATTCAGCTAGCATGTACCCTCTTATATCTGCCTTCAGCCTATTGCCTGCTGTGCTCCACTGTGGTGCATTGCTGCAGGAGGTAAACTTAAAAGGTCTGATGAAAACTGGAGACTGAAGATGAGAAATGACAGACGGCATCTTCCAGAGTGCTCTCTCTAGTTCTTGCTTGGGAATGGGAGAGCATTGCTCACGTAATGTGTTTCTTCTTGTCTGTTCAAGGGCACCCTAAAAAAGGAAGGCTGTGAGTGTTCTTGAACTATGGCTTGAAGCAAGATTATTATGGTAAAGATTTAGTCTCTTTCAATATTTCAGCTGTTTTCTGCTCCAATACCATCTTTGGGCAGCTGAGATTTCAGTCATTTTTAAATACATTTCATCAAGATGCCTTTGGGATGCTTCCTGAGATTTTCTGGTAATTTCATTAAATGACTCTGCCATTAGTTATCCCCAGGTTTCATTTTGACTGACTTTATTAAATGGGCTTTGACTTTCTTTATATTTGATTAGAAAAAACTTTTCCTGGCATTTGTAAATGTTCAGGTTTGGGTGGTTTTTTTTAAGTCCGTAATTAAGTTTTATGACAAGACTTGCACTTGTTTCTCTGCTATTTGAGTATGTGTGCCTAGAACTGCTATCAGTGTTTTCCTTTTTAGCTCCATTATGTTTGTTTCTGCACTTAAAATTCTCTGAAAGCTTCCTCAGACGTCTTGGATGTAGCTGTTTCAAGAGATTTTTTGGTTCATCTGGTAAAACTGAATTATTTTTAAAGTGCATGTATGGATTTGCATAATCGGTTCTCTGGAAGATGTCTAATCTTTAGTGTTGTTCATGAACAGCACCTCATATAATTTCATCTTCAATTCTGATTTGGGGCTTTTAGACAAATAATGTCAGATTTACAACTGTTAATTGTAACAGTTAAGAAAATGTAAATTTTATGTGCCTGTTAACAAACCTGACATTTTTAAACTCCATGTTCTCATCATATCCCAAATTTAGTCAGCAGCTGTGGTGAAAGTGACAAATCTTTGCTAATTAAATTAAGAAAATGTTAGCATGCTTCAGGCAAGCTGATTATGTGGGCTATTTTAATGACTATTTGATGGTATGTATGTGTTTTATTTTCCTGGCAAAATATTGCATGTAATAATGGAAGCTGAAGTGCCTTTGAGTTTTACCCCCCAAAAATAAGTTATGTAGGAAAAATGAAATGAAGGTAGGTAAATATAAATTAATTTAAAAAATCTACAGTGTTTTTATCATCACATCATTTTTTTCTTTGTAAATAAGTGGCAGAGAGTATATTGTAGAAGGTAACTGAAGAAAGGTAGATAAGAGTGTTAGAGAAAAATGACTTCTTCCCCCCCCCCAATGCTAGATGGAATATACTTAACGCATCATAATGGGATGGGAAATATATATAGGGGTAAAAAGCATCTGGCTACAGTAATATCTGATTCTGGGAGAATTAAGAGAAACCAAGGACTGCTTTGTAGTTGGAGTTAGTGTGAAGAAAAGAATTGTAGGCTACATCTGTTTTAATAAAATGAGGGAAAACATTTTTTTTGTTGTTAATTTTGTAATGGAAAATTTCTGGGAAGTATCCTTTAATACATGTTGAATGTTATGTAACAATTGAGTGGAAAACAGTTGTAAGCTTGCTGAAACTTCAATTTGTAGTGAGAAATACAGCTAATAAACATTTATGTGAGGTGTGGGGTTTTTTTTAATAGCTAATCTTTGAGGAAAAATACCACCCTCACAATAATTACAGATAAATGGGGGGGGGAAATTCTAGTTTCAAATTGCCTTCTGACCTGTGGCTCATTCTGGAGAGTATAGCTTCTACCATATTACAAGAGACTAAGATTTAACTTTACATCCCAGAAAAATGTGCTTAACCATATAGATACTCTTGTGATCACTTGTCTTAAAAATTGTCTGCCTATTTTTTATTATTATTCCTATCTCATTGGAAAATTACAAACTTTCCTGTGTTTTGTAAAACCAAAGTCTTGCAAATGTCCATACAGGGCTTTTAAAGTTTTCCAAAGGGGAAATAGCTTTTATTTACTTGTGGCTTTACATTTTGTTTCTCAGCTGTTCTGATCCATATTTCTGTGGAATACTAGCTCCCAAAGACAGACCCTTTTCAAAGCCTTGACATATGTACATAAGCATTGGTACCTTTTGAGAAAAATTCCAGGACTTTCTTATCTTTCTATACATACATCTTGCATGTAAAATATGTATATAAATATGTATCTTAACAACTTCTAAAAAAAAATCATATATTTACTACTTCTATAGGTATAGATGTAGATTTATATATATTTAACAAGGTAGACTTTTAAAATTACTTTTAACAGCATATCAAATAGCAGAGGAATATTTTTGAAATGAATCAGATAGTTACTATTCAGACCTTCTCATCTTGAGACATTCATTTTGTTTGGATAGCAAGAAAAATTATATATCCATATATATTTGTTTTTTCCCTCTTAAGTAATACAATATGACCTGCTTTGCTCAGGACTTCCCCTATTCAATACTTTTTTTGTTATCTTTTTCAGTGCTACATCCAGGAAAAATGCTAGATATTAAATCAGATAAAAGGTGAGACAGTAGTTTTGTCTTTGTATTTATTAAATATAAATATTTTAATTCCATGAAAATAAACTAGAAAGGAGAATGATGCTGTAAATTTGGAGAACAACAATGATAAGAACAGCAGTCAAGAAATAAAATTTGTTTTGGGAATTAGGTTTAACTGTCCATGAAATACAGCTGAGCCTATATTGATTATAGTGGCACTCTCAGGTTCCTACATGGCATGGTATCATTGAGTCCCCTGATTGTCTACCCATTGTTCTGAAGTGCTGTTGTTGTGTTAAAAACTTGCTCTGCAGTCATCCTTACCCATTTTTTGTTCTTAGCTCTTCTGCTGAAAACATCCTTCTGTATAGTACTAATTTAACTGTTGAGAATACAGATACAGTAAGCTACAGCGCAAAATTTTTTTTTTCAGTAATATATTATTTACATATCATTGATACAAGTAGTGCATGGAACTTCCTTAATTGACAGGTATGTAACAGCATCCCTTCAGTCTTTTTACATTCATGCTGCCAGGATGTTGTGTGTTTAGATAGTGTTACTGGAACGTGAATCAGAGAGATTTTATATCGTAATGCTTTGTCCTTATGTATTTTTTGAGACTCGGCATATGCCCCCCCCCCCCCCGCCCCCCCCACACTTAATTCTTACAGAAAAGTATCTTCATTGTCTCTCAAAACTTTAACCATTATGCTTTTCAAGAAAACATCTTTGGGGTATTGTGTTATCTTTGTACAAAACATCTCCTATAACCTGTTCATTGGTGGTATATACTGTATTATTCCATGAAATTCTGCCAGTAAGAAATTCTGCAAGTTTTGATCAGAAATATCGTCATAAAAATCTTAGAATCATAGAATGGTTTGGATTGGAAGGTAGTTCCAACCCCCCTGTCATGGGCAGGGACACCTTCCACACCTTCCAATGTCTGACCAGGTTGCTCAAAGCCCCGTCCAACCTGGCCTTGAATGCTTCCAGGGAAGGAACATCCACAGCTTCTCTGGGCAGCCTGTTCCAGGGTCTCACCACCTTCACAGGAAAGAATTTCTTCCCTATATCTAATCTAAGTCAACCTTCTGTGAGTTTAAAACCATTACCCCTCATGATATCACTACACGCCCTGATACAGAGTCCCTCCCCACCTTTCCTGTAGCCCCCTTTAAGTACTGGAAGGCCGCTATAAGGCCTCCCCGGGAGCCTTCTCCAGGCTGAACAACCCCAACTCTCAGCCTGTCCTCATAGGGGAGGTGCTCCGGCTGCCCCGATCATCTTTGTGGCCCTCCTCTAGACTCGCTCCAGCAGCTCTATGTCCTCCTTATGCTGGGGGCCCTAGAGCTGTACACAGTGCTCCAGATGGAGTCTCAGGAGAGCGAAATCAAGGGGGAGAATCCCCTCCCTCGACCTGCTGGCCACACTTCTCTTGATGCAGCCCAGGATACAGTTGGCTTTCTGGGCTGTGAGCACATGTTGCTGGCTCGTAGTCAGTTTTCTGTTCGCTAACACCCCCAATCAAGATTATTCATATGAATGAGAAAAGAGAATATTTAACCTGTGTTACTCCATAAGAAAGTGACATTCAGCTGTCAGATTTTAGTATCTTCTTCCAGAACCATAAAGGTACATTTTTGTGATGTTCCTTAGAGCTGCAAAGTATCTCATCCTTTTGGAGATGAATGTCCTGTTTTTTGTTTTTTTTTTTTTTTTTAATTTTAAAAGCCAGTGCAATATTTGGAATTATTAGAAAGAAGCAGAAAATAGAACAGAACATCAATATGACACTGAATGATTCTATGGTGTGCCTGCGTGTTCAGTATTTGGGCCGGTTCTGGTCTTCATCTCTCAAAAAACATGTAGTAGAAATGGGGTAGATTCTAAAAAGGGCAGCGAGTATGATCAAGGGTATGCAATGACTTCTGCGCAAAGAGGGACTAAATTGGCTAGGACTCTTTATCCTGAAAAAGAGGGAGCTTATTTTAGAATGCTATAAAATTGTAAGTGGCATGGAGAAAATGAATAAGGAAGAAATGTTCGCTGTCTCATCTAAGAAAAGAACAAGAAGAAGTACATGAAACTTGCAAGAGCTGCCTTAAAGCAAACAAAAAGAAGTTCAGTTCATAAACTCCAGTGCAGGAAGCTGTAGATAATAAAAGCTGACACAGGTTTAAGGTATGATTGGAGAACTTCAAAGGAAAGAAATCCATGACGCACTCTTTCAAAACAAAAACAAAGCCCACACAAAGTGGCCAAACAATGAAGCAAACAATAAATCTTCTAAAGAAACCCCTAACATTTTGGTCTTGGAAATCCAGACCATTAGAGACAGGGAGAATATTCTAGGCATGTGTGCTAGACACTTGCTCTGTTTTGAAGCTCCTCCACACCTCCAATCAACCTTTGCTGTTGTAGATATGCTAGATGGACTTGTGTTATCTATGATACTCTTGTGGTCTACCAGCGGATTAGCATAAAGTTATTTTTCCGTATGCTTTATCTTAAAATAACACTTTGTGAAGTGTTTGTGTATATACATGTCTAAAGATACCTAAAAATATGTCCAACACAACTAATGCAGCTCAAAGTAGTGTGCTAGGATAGGAAGCTGGTTTCCCAAATTCTGCACTGGTAGCAGTGATAAAATTCTCACTACTCATGAAGATATATAGAAATCTGTTTTTGGCTTTATAGCATTTCTTTTAAAGCTTCACAGTTTAATTTTTTTATGTATATATTTTGGAGTAAAAACTATAAATTTGGTGGTACATAGCAAATACATCTCAAAGAGCATATGTGTTTTGAGAACACGGAGTGGTTCCACCTATTCCATTTTTTGTATTACCCCTGCCTTTAACACTTGGTGGAAGAGTTTAATAGTGTCTTTTTATTTTCTTTTTCTGGCATACTCTGACACTTTATATATTAAAGAAATTTCTTTAGTAGCACTTAGATTGTTACTGGGAAAAAGAAAGCCTTGTCTCTCAGTTTCACTCAGAAAAGTCATACAGGCATGTAGCAAAGAAGCCCTAAACATCTCATGGATGTTTTTTTTAAGGGAGATGATTAGAAAACCATTCTGGCAGTGCTGCACATGTGCAGGTGTGAGCAACACAATTCAAGGAGTTGTTGAAACCTACCTATTTGCAGAGCTCCAGTGCAAGGACTATTTATCAGGTAGGCAGCCTAGCAGGTTGTGCAAAAGAGAGTCTCCCAGTCACCTTCTAGTGATAATAAAAGGATGTGAAGGCATTGTGTACTTTGCCTGTGAAAAGCATTAGAATCCTGCATGATATACTGAAACAGTTTATCTAAATCACCCTTGCAAATTTTTTTAAAAAAAGAACAGTATTTTTTTATAGTTTAAGATGAAAATTTGTTGGTGGGTCCTGCTTTTGTGTTTTAGTTATTTATAGACTCCTACTGAGTGTCTTGAGCTATGCACATAGAAATCATCTTTGCTATAAAAAGGACCAATTCCTTCCCAAGAGGCTTTTGCATGGTACAACTCAAAGGAAGAAAAAAAAAAATTCACTTATAGCGCATGCCTGTGATGATATTGTGTAACTTTAATTTCTCCTGCTGCTTGACATTTACTTACCCAGATTGAATCTCAGAGAATGGTTTGTCATTGTGGTGGCTCAGGCGGCCAAGAAGGCCAATGGCATCCTGGCTTGTATCAGGATTAGTGTGGCCAGCAGGGACAGGGAAGGGATCTTGCCCCTGTACTTGGCACTGGTGAGGCTGCACCTTGATTACTGTGTACAGTTTTGGGCCCCTCACTACAAAAAGGACATTGAATGACTCGAGCATGTCCAGAGAAGGGCTACAAAGCTGGTGCAGGGTCTGGAGCACAGGTCGTACGAGGAGCGGCTGAGGGAACTGGGGGTGTTTAGTCTAGAGAAGAGGAGGCTGAGGGGAGACCTCATCGCCCTCTACAGCTACTTGAAAGGAGGGTGCAGAGAGCTGGGGATGAGCCTCCTTAACCAAGTAATAAGTGATAGGACAAGAGGGAATGGCCTCAAGTTGCACCAGGGAAGGCTTAGACTAGATATTATGAAGCATTTCTTTCCAGAAGGGGTTGTTGGGCGTTGGAATGGGCTGCCCAGGGATGTGGTGGAGTCCCCATCCCTGGAGGTGTTCAAGAGTAGGGTTGATTTAGAGCTTAAGGATATGCTGTAGGTGGGAACTGTGCTAGGTGAACGGTTGGACTAGATGATCTCCAGGGTCCTTTCCAACCTAGAGGATTCTGTGACTTTTTTTATCAACATGAGTGTGTTAAATGCAAATAACTACATTAATGTGACTTTATTGCTGAAATTTACACATGTAAAGTCAGGAAACTCAGAATAATGATTCCTGTAACTATCATAACTTGTCCTCTTTCTTGTACTATTTTCTGTTACCCTCTGTAAACATTTGTGTCATGTTAAACACTTGATGTTGTTTCTCTGGTTGGACCACTGCCTCTCTAATATACTGCTTTGGATTTTGCTGAGGTTGTAATTGTGTTACAATTTCCTCAGCAGTAGTTTAATGTTGCTGCAATAAGTACGGTGGGAAACCAATACCTTCAGTCTGAAATCTCTCTCCTCAAAGATTATTTTAATCTGAATGGGGACAGTGTCAGGTGTTGAAATTGTGCAGGAGTCCTGACTAAGAGAGGGTCACTTATCAGACCTTCAGTGCAAACTAAGCAGAATGAAGTTACTTTGGTTTTTTAATCCTCAGGGCATATTTTGACTTGACGTAATTCACCTTTATATAATTATAAAATGTCTGCTATAGATATTCTGCAGCTCCACAGTGTTAGGCTGTTGCAGCATATTCCAGTAACAGGTTTTCTGTTGGCACAGTGACATTATTTTCTTAGGTGAGATCTATTAGCACAACACACAAATGCTCTAGAGTTAATTTAGTTGAATCTAAATGAACAGTTGTTCCAGATTATCTATGTTGGCAGGAGGGTATGAATCTTTTTCTCAGAAAATCTGTATCAGAAATCTTTTCAGCCAGGGTTACTATAAAATCTTGGAAATGATGGTAGGAGTATATACTTAGCTTGCTTGAGAGAGAACTGCAGGTTTGGAAAGTTAGGTATCGGCATATCTGAAACTTTCCCAAAACAATGTGAACCCTTTCGAAGTAGGATATAATCAGCATGGAGTGAGTGACTGCAGAAACAGCATCTTAGGTATAATATGTTTTTACTTACTTGGCCAAATTAAAACAAAAAATGCTTTAAAAGCAAGAAACATGGTGTATTTGCACTCTTGGAGACTTTGTGTGCTTTATTTCATAAAGAAACATCCTTCAGATTCACGAAGGACACAGTGTGGCTCCGTAATAAGAATGTCGTTTTAAGAGCAGGCCCCACAGGACAAAAAATCCTGTAGGGCTATTATTAGCAAGTCTTTTAGCCAGTAGCAGAGGGCAGGATTGTCAGGCAGTCAGCAAGTGTCCGCAGGTGAATTGTTACAATGGATGCCCACAAACCTGGTGCCAGTTGTATAGTTTAGCCCTACACCCTGCAGTATTTAGGCTGCTCTTCCCCTTCAAGGTGGCATCTCTGCAGGTCAGCTGGCAAAGAAATGTTTTAATTTCCTGTTTGAAACTAGGCATTCTTCATTGCTTTGTTTGTTTTTTAATATCTATCGATAAATGTAGGTTTATGTGTATGCACTTGAAGTCAAAAGTTTGCTCAATTAATCAAATTGCTAACTGGCCAGGCATTCAATCTGGCTGAGAGCTAGCCAAAACCAATGTAAAGCTTCTTGTTTCACAGTGTGTATTTGGAGTCATCTGTGTACAAAGATTTGTAAAAAAATAATCTAGTGCATGGTAATTAATGCTCTATAATGCATTTCACATATGTTGGAAACAAACAAAAGGAGCTTTATCAAGCATCCTCCAAGTAAATTCATTCTTGAGCTATGAAATTTTTTCCTAAGAGTGATTTTCTTTTAATAATTTATGGAAGTGATTCATGTCCAAGTTCTTCACCTTCATGACTTCTGTTGGTGGCACAAAGCTCCAGTGTCATCAGCATTCTGCACCTAAACCTGCCATCTGCTGAGGAGCTGCCAGGTACATTAACTCTTGTCAACTTAACAGAGATTTGTTGTAAGAGAAGCTGCCTCTTTCATAAGAAGTTCAAACAGCCTTGACACTTAATCTAAATACTGAAGCTACAGGGATTTTCCTGGAGGTAATTTTGCGTGATTATTAGTTGATTAAAGTAGTTCTCTGTGTCAGTTTCAATCATGAATTGGCCCTATATGTGTCGGAGTCAGAGCTTATCATGCTGATGGATTTTGGTGTGCAACTGAGTGTTTTTCACATAAATTGGAAAGAACAGTTTGGTAATCTCCCTTTACAAGCTGTAACAAAATCCCTCAGAGTAGCTCTGCAAATGTGTCCATCTAATGCAATAGCACTAAGCAGCTAAAAGTTAAATACCCTTTTCACCTTCTGTTTTCATAAGGTAGACTGTTATGTGTGTCAAATCTGTTGTGTGTGTCACAAGCTCATTTAAATATAAATAGGCATTCTGTAATAATGAAATTTTAAATGCATCAAAAGTGTAGTATGACTGAGTTGGATATTCATCCTATTGATTATAAACAGAAGAGCTGATTGTAGCAAATACTAGGTAATTCTGAATTCGCTGTACTGAAATTAGAAGTATGTTTCACTTTTAAACCTATAATCACAGCAATAATGAGTTCCTGTGCCATGCTCAGAGTACATTGTGCTTGGATTTGTAGATGACAGAAGACAGGTCTGACTCGCTTTTTGCCAGCTTTGCCTCTTCTTACTGTAAGCTCTTCCACTAGATCATCTGTATTGTTTGCCCTGAAAGATCAGGCTTCAACCCTTCGCTGAATTTGTGTCCTTTCTGAAAAGATAATCTAATTTTGGGGTTCAAAATAGATATTTTACTATTTTTAACACAAAAATAGAGAGAGGGTTTACTGGTATGATATGAACGCAGGAAGGTGCATTCAGTTTGAAGTAAATACATTTTTTTTTCCTCACTGTACTTTCATAAAATTAATAAAATTAATAACATTATGATGAATCAATGAATGTAAATAAAAGAAGAATCTAATTTGCGGATTATATGTGAAGATTGTTTTTAAATTTCAGGACTTTGTATAGAGTAGGAATTCTAATTTCCAGGTGTTTCTCTTCAGGTTTCTTTTGTGAGCAGTTGCCATTAATTTAGAATCTTGAAAAGTGACCATGTAGTAATCACACTTCCATCTACGTTATCAACACGCTTAACTACCAGTTCTTGTTTAGTAAGATTTATTGAGAGTTTCATATTGTTTGGTGTGGTTTAGCTAACTCCAGTTTGGATAATTCATGAGTTTGCCTTCTTTTAATCTTGGAAAGCTGGTAACTGGAAGGGCATGTCAGAAAAGATTTTCTCTAGTATATACCTGCATGGATCTACAACTTGCAAAAACATTAAGTGAGGAGGCTGCTGGGGCTGTGTCACATCACTAGGAGGAGATCTGGCACAGGAGCTATCTTGTCCATGAATCCCTGCATGAGGGAGGAGAGCCAACAGGGCTTCCTGAGGCTAACCATCTGGCATGTTGACTTGGGCTTGTGTACATATCCCATCCCATGGGGTGGAGAGGAAGATTTCTGGAAAACCATAGCTGGCTACTGTCTTCTCTTGGAATTTCCCATTTTCTGCCTCTTGAGGTTGCAGTGTATGTTTTGTGTTTTAACAGTTGTATGCAAGTTCTAATGTGCAGCGTATAGAATTAGGAATGGTAGTCATCCATCCTGTGCATATTGGATGCCTTCTTCAGGAAAGACTCGATTTTTTTCTTTTTTCTTTTTTTTTTTTTTTTTAATAGATCAACATTAATGCTGCATTTCTATGCCCCCATTTTACCAATTCCTTGGTTTTGACTTTTTTCAAATTCCTGTTTGGCACTGTTTCTCCAGGTAACTGCATTGATACATTCAGAGATACATGATTGAGATTCTGCTTATTGTATTAGGATGAAAAAGAAAACCATTTTAATTCTTCCACTGTTCTTGTTGAATAATGTAGAATTCCTTATTTTTACATCATTTTAAAGGTCACATTAATGCTGTCTTTTTTTTCCATCTCTCTTTTCTGTACATATTGTCATTTGTACTGTCTGTAGTTTTTATGATCTTTTTTTTTTTTACCCTGAAGTTTCTGTGTGAATGAGTAGCAGGGAGGTGATTCAGGCTTTTAGACTAGTGTCAGCTGAATATCGGATATTCAGTAAATCTTGATTTTTTTTTTCCATTTTCATATTTTCCATCTATATGTCTACATATGAATGATCTCTGCCAGTTTTGATAGAGGGAAAGGAAAGGCTGAAACCTTTCTGCTGAAAGTTTCAGAAGTAACACTTCTGGTTTTATATTTAAAGCTCTTTAAGTGTTACCGAACTATTATCAAGAAGTGGTAGATACAAAGATGATGGGCGGAGGGAGAGTCTTAAGAGGGTAGAAAGACTTTTATCGGGCATTTATAATTTTTTATAAATTTTGACATATTGCTTACTAAACACTGACAAACCAGATATGTGGTGTTCATGAAGTTCTCTGTATTTCTGTGCTGAATTGTTCTCCAGCTCTTATTGCAGACATGAATCTTCTACTGACTAAAATTTTTAATAGCTGTGTCTTGTTTAGTTAATATTTGGGAAAACAGATTTCTGGATGTATTGATTTATAAATATCCACACAGTGACTTTCCAAAGATTAATTTCCTTTAAAGGAGAGTTAAATATTCCATCCATTCTGAAATTAAGGTACTGCAATACTAGCTACCTTAGAAAGTTTCCTTTTGTATCTAATGGACAATACATGGTTTAGACAAAGGAAGGAAATGTGGGGCACAGACACACATTGACTGGTTAAAATGCACAGCGGTTAAAAAATAAATTTTCATGTATATATACACCCACTCCTGTTTTCCTCTCCTTCCCCTCCTGTCCCCCTGCACAAACCCTGTACTGTGAGTTCAAATACAGTGCACTGGAGCAATACTGTTGCGTGGGTTTGATTTTCTTTTTTTAAATGAATGGTGTTATATATGAAGAAAGCATATATTCCTTTGCAAGTATTGGCCTTTACTGGAAAATGGTGATGGAGACATATATATAGGCATATTTTAGGGGAGACTGATTCAAGGTGGTGCCTTTGAAGCAGCTGTACTTAACATCTGTGCTGGTTCCGCTTCATGCCAGCTTTGGGGTCGGTGACCACTGAGGGATGACATAGTCATTCTGAATCTTTGAAATCATGATTATTTGCAGTAGGATTAGGAAGATGAGGAAAAGGGTCAGGCTGAAAACTGCATCAATTTCTGTAGCTCAGTTCTTAAAATAAGATAAATGAAGCATGAGCTCATGCTGTGTAAGGGAGTAATACTTATCTGTTTCTGCTCTTGTTTTGGTGGTGTTGCTTTTCCCTCAGAGCGGTAATTTGTGGCCTTTGCATGACCACACTTGGCAGTTTCATGTGGAGAGGAGAACTGGATACAGCCTTCAGCTCAGGCATAAAGGGGATTTCAAACTTGCTTTGAAAATTTGACGAAATTGCATAAGTGATTTTATTAGTTAATAGACGATAGTGAAGGTGCATTAATAAACTCTTTTTATCTTCTTTCCCCTGCCCCCTTGATATCTTTTAGGATAAAGAGAGTAAGTGACATTCTGTTGGTCTGGAATGGTTACTGTTGTGAGATAATACAGTTGGCTCTTCAGTTTGTTCACTAAGTAAGGCAGTATTGTACTTGGAGATGTCCTTTACCTACCTGTTTCACTCAAGTGGTTTGTGAGTGAAGGGATGTAATTGATTTAGCAAGGATGCACTTTCAAATACAGCTATATATTTTTCATTAACAATAGAAAAATGGAAAAAGAAAAATACTTATTTTGTATTATATCTTTCTCTTTAGCTTACTTTCAGGTATTCTTTATTTCTGAGTGCAGATTTTTGCAGGAAAACAATCCGTTGGAAAGTTACTCAATGTGGACATATCTCTAGGAAGCACAGATATTTGAGAGTTTATTTTAAAATAAAACTTTAATGATTTTTCACCAAGATCTAAAAGGTTTGATGTGATTCAGTTTTATTTACTAGACTTACTTTTTGATGTTCCCACTGTTTGCCTTTGGAAACTATAGTAGTTTATCACAAAAATCTGTCTTGGTGTTCTCAACACAAAATAATCTTCCTAATTGCTCTTCGGACTTCCCAATATGTGTACAGTTTGAAAATTTCACATACAGTATATCTGCTGCTATTGGTATTTTGTAAGACAGAAAGTTCGTATCGTTGGCTAGAGAAAGAATAAATGCCTAACACATGCTGTTCTTGCAAGCTGTGTCATGACCACTTTGCTGTACTTATCCCATCAACTCCCCAAACCCTGAAGAAATAAGTACAAAGACTAACCTTTTAAAGACTGGGCTTGATTCTTGGATATATTAATTTTACCTTGTTAGAATTTAATTAGTTTATTTTTGCATGAACATAATATTGGAGCAGTGTACCATGAGCATCGTGTTGGACAAATCTCTTGCAGAGATTGTGACATTTGTCCACCAAACTGATGGGATTTGCTTAATAATTTTCTTAAAAAGAAAAAAAACCAAAACACAGAAACCCCCAACCCGACCAAACTTCAAATATAATGATTTTTCTTATCTCTTTTTCTTATCTCTTTATGCAGAGATCTTAAGGAATTCATAAATAATTTGCCTTTTTTTTTTACTCATTAGTTCCACCGAAGATGTGTAAAACAGGATGATACCATGGATACTAATTTGTTTTTTATCATAAATCTGTGAACTGTGTAACTGTTTCTTGCCAGCTCTTCTGCTATTATAATTATGGAGATTTTTCCAAAACCAATAGTTGCTCTTTTAATACTACATTCCGTGCTTTATATAAAATGAAGGTGAACTGATATTGATGCTTATCTTCTGCAACAGACCCTGTAATTCAGCTATTTGGACTGAGTTATTACTTGGCTTGTTCAGCGTGGAGAAGAGAAGGTGTCCTCATCTCAGTTCACTGCTCCCCCTGTGAGGAAGTTGTAAAGCGGGAGGTGCTGATCTCCTCTCTGCAGGACATGAGGAAATGGAATGAAGCTGCATTAGGGAAAGTTCAGGTTGGACATTAGGAAAAGGTTCTTCAGGGAGAGAGTGGTCGGTCACTGGAACAGGTTCCACAGGGAAGTGGTCATGCTACCAAGCCCGTCAGAGTTCAAGGAGCATCTGAACAATTTTCTTGGTAATTTGGTTTAGTTTTAGGTAGTCATGGGAGGAGCAAGGAGTTGGGCTTGATGATTCTTATGGGTCCCTTCCAACTTGAGATATTCAATCATTCTAGTTTGCATAGAAGTGAAGGGTGACAGCGGTCGTTAATATTCTTCTAATGAGAAAATGGAACACTCAGAATATTCTAATATAACATTTGCAAACTGAGAATCTCTATATAAACATTTTTATCTTTTTAAGGAAAAAAGACATATATTGCAGGTTCATAATGAAAAGCAAATTATAGATTTAATATAATAGTTTTATTTAGCTACAAACCAATGTTTTGGTCAATGCAAGCTGATCAGTATTAGCTTTTCTATAAGAAAACGAGAATGAGGTGCAAATGTAAAATAAATATTTTCAATGAACACTTCTTACTGTGTTCATTTAATCTGAAGAGAATTAATGTTTTAGGCATTTTAGTTTAAACTGATCTAGCTGGTCAGAGAAACATTTTGACAGGAATTCTACTCCGTGGTTGTTTATCATTCTCATTGTAGAACATCTGCCTGCATTAAATCTTCTGAACTTGCCTGTGAAAATGTCACTGCAAATGTATCCTTCTTAACAGCTAGGATACTTGTAGTTTCTGTATCTGGTTTTAATATAAGTGCTTTATGTATTCCACGTGTCTTCTGTGATGTGATTTATTAAAATGTACCAGTGACTAAAAGCAGGTTTGAAAGTACATTTTACTACATTTCCAAAGTATCTTATTTCCTACTTGTCTTTAATAAGAGTAATTTCTCTGTGGTAAGTCCTTCATAAAAACAGAGTAGGAGCAGAATAACATAGTTTTGAAAAACTGTATGGGTTTCAGTTATATTGATTCAAATCCTGACAATCAAACATACAGCTATATACCTGCAAAATGTTCTGAGTTCAGAGTCACAGGATGCCTGAGCTTGGAAGGTTCCTCCAATGCCACCCCTATCAGGTATTTACACAAACTGAGATTCCCCGAGCCTTCTCTTGCAAGTTTACTTTGTGTTCCCCTATTTGTTCATCTGTGACCACTTTTCTTACAGTTACACTTTGGTCCCTTATATGTGGAGATCTCAAGGGATATTTTTGGAAACTTTCTTATGGGACATATCATGTAAACTGAAATCCTGAATTGATAGATGACAACACATTCAGGTTCCTTTACACGTAGATTGATGAATAGTGACAACATGGGTAAAAATGCTGAAATTGTTCTAACTGGAAAAAAGAAAAAAAAAAAAGGAGTTGTCTAGCTGTCAGGGCTTGAGCTTTACTTCTGTAAGGATTAAAGAACACTAACTGTATTTCTGTTGTATTTATATGAATGATACTGTATGAGCCATGTGATGGGTTTCCTTAAAATTACCAGATCAGTGGAAGCCCTGTCTATTTCCTGTTGGGGTCCATTAGATCACTCTCTGAGTTTAAAAGGTTTGAAGTGAAAAAATATGATCAATGCCTAAGAGAAAGATATCTTACCAGTTATTTTTGAGAAGATCAAATGTAATTCAGATTTGTACTACTTATTCATCAGAAACCCATTCTCCAGACTTAGAATTTGTCCATACAGGAAGCAAAAGCAGTAATAAAATGGACATTTATTTCTTGCATGCAAAGGATGCATAACTGCCTGCATTACCAAAGCACCAGGAGTAGTTTCAAGGTCTCAGCTTTAAAAATACTGGCAAGTGTTGGAGACTGAGAGGGGGAAAAAGACAGGGAATGGTACGTAATGTTGTTAAAAAAGGAATAGCAAGAGCTAGTGAGTATGAACTCTGTAATGCTCAAGAGTCGTTATTCTTGCTTGTGCTTTTGATTCATTGGAGCTTCTTTGGAAGAGACCTTAAACTTCCACTAGTGTGCTCAAGCATGATGACTCCTCAGCCCTTTTGGAGGCACTGTAATTAGTCCTGCAGAGATGTATGAATATAGTTCTTGCCTTGGAGAATCTGTCAACAACTAAAACTGTAATTATACTATAGCAAGTACATTATGAATCTCTAGATAAAGCAAAATACATGATAATTTGTATTTTAGCTTCATGCACTGCTTTAGTACTGCTTCCTTACACAAGTTGGTAAGATCTACATATCTGCCAGCTATAGTAATTTTTTCAGTAGTCTATAATTTTTTATTTTTGCAAATGAATTTTCATTCCACCAGCTGACCATTTGTCCAGGGATGCTTGTACATGACATAGCTGATCAGAGTTGTTGCCGTCTAGAGAAACTCAAGACTAAATACCTGTAAGAGCTGACTTTACGTGTCATCTAAGTTGAGTCCCATTCATATTGGATTCACTACCCTGATGAGGAGTAGCTGATTTACTCATGTGCTGCATGTGTTCCTCTCTGTTTTCCTCTGCACTCACTGTTCTGTGCAACATGAGCAAGTTAAGTCCAATGCAACTTCAGTTCATAGAATTTACAGCATAGGTGCTGCATGGCTTATCTGTTAAAACATCTGTATAATCAAGCATGTATGTGTATTTTACACCAGACTTTTACTAATGAATTCCTGTGAAAATGTGTTTAATTTATTTTTGCACGGTTTTCCTCCTCAGATTCAGAATGTGAAATAATATTTTGAATTTTTTTTTTCATGGCTTGGAATTTCCACTGGAAAACTCGTCTCAGGTAAACAAAAGCCTAAATATCCTTTAGTTTCCAACTTCTTTGTCTTTCATATTTAATACTTCTGAGCAAGTATACAGATAGTCACTAAACAAGGTGACTTGCAGAAAATCTACAAGTATGTCCAAAAAAAAAAAGTGTTAAATTTTAAAACAATAAACCAATAACTTGGCTGTCAATTTAAATTGAACCATAATCCCTGGTTATCACTCTCACATCCTTTCGTGTAGTTCAAACACGGTGCTTCTTGCACAGAGTACTGTAACACGCAGTGGGGAAAATGGTGTTCTCCATGGCTGATGCAGCACCCCACAGTACTTGTCACTCACGTTTTGCATTGATTTTTTTATTTGTTATTTTCTCCTCTGTTTTTCATCCCATCCTATCCTGATTCTGGAGTTGTCATGCAGAGACTTAATGTTTTCCAAAACCTTTATCGCTGTTGAATACCTGTGTATAATTTTTGTACCCAGCTGTGGTGAAAACATGTGCTATTAAGATACAGAAGAAAGGTGAGGCTTCCTTGCTGGGGCAAACCATTGAAAAAACAGAAACATTATACAAAAAGAAATACCTTTTTGCAGTCATCAACAACATTTTATTTGGGTGGGGGGGTTTTGTGTTGTGGTGTTTTTTGGTTTTTTTTTTTTTTTTTACATTTGACTTTCACTGTCAAATTTATCTTCAGGAGTCTGTTTCAGTGTCACAGTCCTAAGTTGAATATGTGTTGGGAGAGATATGACATTCATGCACTCTGTGAATGAGTTCTTGTTTTCCAAATTCTGTCTGTTTTCAGTGCAATGTTAACCTCATTTTTCACAAAAATGTAACAGGGAAACAGGAGGGATTTCTGATAGGTGATGTCACATCTGTTAAGTAAGCGTCAAGACAAAAGGGCGGTAAATTTGTTACGCAAATAGAGAATGAATGCACTGCTCTAATAGTATGGCAGGAAAACCATGTGTATTCAAGATAGCACATAGTACAACCTAGTTCCAATGCTGACAGAAGTATGAAGAAAGGAGGCTTAAGTGACCCCGAGCTGGAACAGAAATAGAAGAAAAAGCCTTTACACTGTGATGTGAGGAATTCCTACAAATATATTTTCTGTCCCCAGAGAAGGAAATACTTTTTCTTAGCAGATGTCAAAAATATGTTTCTTACTTGGCTATGGTTTAGCCTTTCATCATAAGATAGTCTTTCAGACAGTACCATTCATTTAGTGTGCTAATTGCATGTTCAGCTTGTGATCTATTCTAACTTTCATATTCTTTACTCTAAAACTTCAGCTTAACTAGCTTTTCCCCTTGTATCTGTGGGGGTGATTTCCATTCCTGTCTTACAGGATCTGCTTCTTAATAGGGCTTTTCTCCACTTTGTCAATTTAATTTAATCTTTGCCTCTGATGTGCTTTCCATCTCTTTGTCCTTGATGTAATCTACCAGTTTAATAAGTATATACTGCATTCTATCATCTAGTTATTAATGAAATTAATGAGTAATATTGGACAGAGAACACATCCCAGAAGAGCCTGCTAATACATCTTTCTCATTTGGAGAAATTGTTGACAGTTGCAACTTGGTCACTCTTTTCTCATAACTTTAGTATTAATCTCATAGATGTTTCACTTAAAGTGTTTTCATAACTGAAAACTTCATCACTGTGAAAAATAATGGAAAATGGTGTCAAATGACTTTAAGTCAAGAGTTAGTGTCTGGTTTTCAGAGCTCAGCCTCTGACAAATCTTTCATAGTCATTCAGTAAGTGAAGGAGCATTTTGTTGTGCTCTTGCTAACAAGGAGTTCTCAAATCAAGGCACAGACACAGTGGTGTTATGAACATTAGTAATTATATTTTTTACTGTATAAGTATTCTCTCCATAGACTGAGGCTGATTAAAGCTTATTTGTGCCTCCTGTGTCATGGCAATGCAAATCACTATGGAGAAATTCCCACAGGTCTATTTAATTTCCTTTCAAGCCTGCCTTGGTGGTTGGTGAAAGAATGTGTTGAAAATCCTCCAGGGAGAAGTGGTGGCTTGTCTGAGCTCTGCAGTCCTTTCTGAACATTGAGTGCTTGGAGCAAGTGATACAAGTGTTATAAGCAAACTAGTATCAGTATATAAACTGATCTGAGCACCTCTGCACTGTATACCTGTAAGTTTTTGCTGTGCCTGGGCTGTCTTTCTTATCTGGAAATTATTCCTTGCTTCAGACTAGAATCTGTTTCACAAAGCCCTGTCCCATCATAGGCTTCATAGCCTGCTTTCTATGCTCTGGGAACAAGGTCTGCTGTTTCCAGAGTCCTATTCGAATGTCCCACTGTACAGAAGGACACATAAAATTCAGGTTGCAAAGCATGTTAGGTAATTCCTTTCTTTCCAGTTGTTATTTTTTCCACGCAAATTAGATCGATTATTAAAGAAAATGAGCAGAGTGTTTGTTTAACTGGAGACACTTTTTCAGTGTAGTACCATAACTCTTCCTTTCTGGCCATTTCTCTTTTTCAATTCCGTTTTTATTAGTTTCTGCAAAAGATGGTATATGTTTATGCTTAGGATTTAAATTTTTCCTTGTCAGCAAGTTCACAAGAAGCAGTTTATTTTCTTGTAAGATAAAGGTAAGATACTAAGGTGAGTCAAAACTCCATGACTGGTGCATTTTGTTAGGTAAACTGTGCAAATTATATGAATACAGGAACATGCCATTGGGTGAGGCCATGGCGAAGCATGGGCCATAGCAGCGAGCATCTTAGTGTTCTCCACATATTAGATGAATTTATGAATACTCTACTGAAGCAGGTGCACTGTACTGTTGCTATTCATAGTGACAGGTTGAATGTTGTCTATGCCTTTGAAAGTCTCCTTTAAGTACCTTGCTTCTGTCCAAAAAATACATGTACAAATGCAGTAGACCTGTAGATTACTGAAAATTCCTTTTGAATGATAAAAAAAAAAGAAACAGAACACGTTAAAATGTCTTGTTAGAAGTTTTGTCCAAAACTGCATTTATATGTAGTTCCTTCAAGGAAAACAATACCTAATGGTGTTTTCAATGTCTATCCTAAATATCCACATTCTTCTATTACATGTAATCTTTGTATCCAATTCTTAATAGTATAAAATAACAAATACCTGTAATAACAAAACCTTTATTGTGAACTTGCCTTTCATTTCCTTGTGGACAAGTGGCATGTGTGAGATTGTATATATGAACAATAACCGTATTGTATAAGGATGTGGACATAACTTTTTTTCATATCTTAAACCATTTACACTGCAAAGATTAAAAAAGGATCAAGATACTGCGTGAAATCTGATGTATAAGCTGATTTGATAATATTATAAAGTGTAGAAAGCTACTCCCAGGTACTTGCCTGTATTTTAATACAGGCAACCGAATTTTGCCTATGCAACTTCCTCCTGAATTTTTGTTTAGAGACTGTCCTCTTTATTATTTGCATGTGTAAGTTCTTTGCTTTTCTTTCTACATTTAATGGATGTGAAAGTTTCTCAGTGAGCTGTTGTCATTGGAATTGTGACAGGACAGCACACTACCTGTTGAGAAATCCTTCTTCACAAACTAAAATGCAGGAAACTAGAAAATTGGGGTAATCACTTTACAATTAAGAATAGAGCTGAAAAAGAAGCTGCTTCTTCTGATGTAGGATCAACTAACTACCCCTTGGAGACACAAAGTTATTAATATGTTAATGATTTTTTTTTTATTCTGACCAAGTTGTAGCCAGGACAAAAATTGCCAGCAGTTGACATTCAAAAGTGTTTTTGAATTGCTAAGTGGAAAATTGAAGAGAAATTACTCTTTTACAGTAGAGTGGATCTTTGATTAAATGTTACATGCAATCATTGGTTTTACCAAAAATGTATGGAGTGTAACACACTTCAAAAGGCTTTGTGCTAGTACAAACATTATACTCCTTATGTGAGCGTGTTTTTTGGGAACATGGCTAATATTGTACTCTCTGCATCACTATTCACACTTTAATGTTGCTTCAGATCCTCTCAAAAAGAGGAAGAACAATAAATAGTTGCCAGAAAAAGGAACACTGCAACCCAAACCTGTGTCTTAAGGGACTGTATTTTCAGTAAAATAAGAAAGAACTTGAGGAACGAAATATCCAACCAAATCTGTGGTTGCAGGAGAACTCATATCACAGCTGTATCTGCAAGACCGTATTGCAGTGTACAGTTAAATATGTCTAAAGCTTACTCATTTTCTCTTATTTTATAGCTTTCTTTTGTCACAGATTTAATATGATATTATCAGAATTTATGATTTGTGGGAATAACCCTTCATGGTTTTTTGATTGGTAAATAATTAGTGGAAATGTATTCTGAAAAGGCAAAAAAAAGCCCTTTACTCTTTGGGATGTTTTAGTCTATAACACCAAGGCAGAGAATGAAATGCCTGTCCTTGAAACTTCCTGCTAGAATATTGTGTGTGTTCATAAAACAAGTGTTAAAATTGTTAAGTGCTGACATTAAAAAACTGATATTTACTGGGTTATATTGAATGTCTCTAAAATTTGAATAATGTGACTTAAATTTCTTTTGATCCTTTTTGTCAGCTTCTGGTGTGGATGTGTAATGTATTTTAAATCAAATTACTGCATTCAGAGCAAGCTCTTTAAAGACTTTATAATGAAATGCTAGACTAATTGAGTTTTGTTTCAATATGAAAGAAGCCAAGCCCAAGTCTGCTAAGGTTTATGAATCTGAACTGGATTTAATATACTTTCACTCTGTTTTTTTTCATGTTTTTGATTTGGAAAGAATTCCTGAATCATGTCATAACTATGAAGATGTGAAACAAGCGAAATTAAAGCTAAATGTAGTCTGGATCCCAGACTCCTGAGTTTCAGTTTCTGAAGGAGGTTGGTGTTCACCACTTCTGGGGTTTTCCCCACTGATTTGGAGATTTTCACATATTCAGTAAAATTTGATACTGAATTCTAGGTGAAGAACCAAATAAACTTTCAGAGTGAGCTGTTTGAGTGCTCTTCCACCTCAATCTTTGTCTCTGACCTGTATTTCTGTTACAAAAAAACAGAGTTAGGAAACTGGTGTCTCAGATTATTTGTTCCTGATACTGCTCCATGTCTGTCTTCTCACCCTTCCCCAGGAGATTTGGACTTCATGCCTGTCTTGGGAAACCTCTATGTCATCCTCTTCTGTCAAGTAACTGCATTTGAAACGGTCTCTCTAGAAGCAAGCAGAGTTTCTATTTCTGTAGAAGATGATGCTAAGCACAACAGTGGTATTGATTTATGCAGAGTTCAGATAACACACACTAGAAATACTGCATGCAAATACAATTAAGATGAGCTTAATTCAAATTCTTCACTACAGTAGAAACAATAAACAGTCATTTATAAAAATAACTTTATTTCTATTGAAGGCCTAAAGTAATTCAGACTGGAGGAACTCCCGATAGTGGTGTTATTACTAGGACAAGATTTGTTTGCTCTGTATATGTGTGGGATGTATGTTGGTCTTTGGCAGATGGTATTGACAAGACTGAGCAGAGTTTACTCTATGATATAATTGAGTGAGAGGAGGTCAGGGAATGATTCATCCGCCAGCCCGTCCACTCGTAGCTGCCCACCCTGAGGCAGCATGGTGCATGGCAGGTAAGGCATGAAATGCATGGGCACCATAGATCCTTTTGTGTGGCTAGTCACCTCTTTGTTCCAGCAGCAGTTTTGGTTAGTCCCTGTGTGCATTGGTTTTAGTTTTCAAATATTAGCAATGCCTTCGTCTTTGTGGGGCTGCCTGAGCCTACAAAATTCTGATCTTAACTTGGGTTCCTGTAAAGGCCAGTCAGTCAAAATTTCTGTGTTTTCACAAGAAGGGTATAGTTGTCCCTCAATTGGGTTGAGGCATGTTGTAAGAATTTAGTTAAGTCCATTCAAAAGAGATGATACAATATTTTACCTAATTTAACCAGTGAAACAAAATTCAGGGAAACAGTGTAGAAGAAACAAATATATTAGTTTTCTAATAGTTTTTGAATTTTGGTCCATAATTCTCATGAAAAAATGTTTCCTGTCAAGTGCCTATACCCTATTGCTCACCTACAACTAACTTCTCCATTGCTGGATAATCCTTAAATGTCTAAAAAGACTCATCTACTGCAGTCTACAAAAGTCCTTTCCACACTGTTTTGGTAACAGCACTCAGCTGTTCTGGAGATTGTTGCATGTTTGAAGCACTCCATCAATTAATCAGCTAATATTTGTTAAATTAAAGAACAAAGTATTCTTCTAGTAATGCAGAAGAATGTGCTTAGCACGCATTACAGTACCAATAAATGGATTCCAAATCTCTTTAACAGATTTAGGAGACACACTGTACTGTCGTTTGGTGAATACATTTGGTTAAGTGTCTTAATCTGGTAATTTCACATTTATAGTCACTCAAAACTTTATGTCACAAAATGGCCAAATACAATGTAATTTTTTTAAAGTCCATGTGACTACAGAGAACTATTTGCATGTTTCCCTTATGTAATGTAATTTTTAAAAATTAAATGGTCTTTTAGCTCTTATATAGTGATTGTTTTTTAAGAAATGGAGGAAATACCCATATAACTTAGACTAAAACAATCAACAGAGTGTACTAATTGCAGGTTTTCTGGTTTGTTTTGTTTTTAGGCTCAGTTTGGGCATAACTTTGAAAATCTTATCCCTTAAGAATAGATAGTACAAAAAATACAACTATCCTGTCAAAGCTTTATTAGTGGCCTAAAAAACTGTACTTCAGCAAATACAGACACCGTACTGAATAATCCTAATCATAGCAATTATTCAGCAGTTTCCTGGGGAAGACCACTGAAATTGAAGAGTAAATCATCTTTTCAGACAAAATAGTTTTCTCCTGTGGTGTACATTCAGTTTCTAAAGTATATATCCAGAATACAAACATCAGCTCTTACCTATGCCTCTTGTGTTTGAGGCATTCCTAGGATTTGTTGTTCTGCCTAGATAGAAAGTACTAGATCACAATGATCATGAATTTACCTGCTATTTGTGTGGGGAATTTGTGGTGTTTTTTCCTACTGAATTCCCAAGTGGCAGAAAATTGAATAGTCTTGTAATGTATTTTCCCTTTAAATAGCAAATGAAAGGGAACAGGGGGCTATGAAACATTCTGTTGAACTACTCTTCATGCTAGTCATACTGTCGTGCTAGCAAAAAATACTCTGACATTCAAATGAGAAAAGTTATTTGTCAGTTTTCCTTAAAAGCACAATAATCTTTGAAAAATAAAGTTGGATAGAAAAGGAAGAGAGCAGAGCAGAGGGGGGTTGAAAGGAAAGTAGAGAAATTGTCCATTAGTGTTAGAAACTGTGCTAAGTTAGGAGCCTGGAAAGCATGAATTTAAGTTTCACCTCCTACTGCACTTGGCAATTCCATGACTGACTGGAGGGTTTTTGTCTGGATGCAGATAGGAATTGTACAAGGTTTACAGATACAGTAAAAAGCTTTCAACAAGGTCACTGCTGGCAGCACTGAGTGTTGTTCTGTAAGTATTTTCCTCAAGCTCCTACAATGAAGAAAATGTGATAGTGCATGTATCTAATTTTCCCAACTTCACAGCTATTTCCAGTGCTAAAATATTTTAGTACTTCATAAAGTTATCTGCTCTTAGTCTTATTCTAATAATGCATTTAAAGACACTTCTGCTATATTTGTGAGTTCAGAAAGGTTTTGTGCCTGTTATGTCCCTGTAGGAACTCTCTCTGACCCATTTATTTCTTTTTAGATGGTACGTGTTTCCTTCAGTATGCTTTGAGGAAATAATACCTTTAGCAATGACAATGAGAAATCCTTGGGCTTTGAATAATGTAATTCTAGACTGCATGTTCTTTTTCTGCTTCTAAACTGTGGCTTTCATGCTGATAGAAGATTAAAAAACTTATGAGTATGTCTTAAGACTGTTATTCTCTAAAGGAAGTACTTGTTTTGTGGGATGAAGAGTTTCTGTGACAAAGAGTTCTGTATAATGAATCCACTTTGGAAAAGGGGGATTGTATTTCACAGTATGGAAGCAGTTGGGGCTGTTTAAGTAATTTGAAGCGAGGTGGGACAGGACTGTTCTGCAGCCTAATGTAAATGGTCGGCTCCAGATGCAGCTATATGATATGAGGAACTGGGAGGAAGTATAAAATATAAGTGCTCCAAAAATAAGGCTGTCTGCAGTATTTTTTGGGGACGCTTATGTGAGTGATTAGCAACACTGAGTCGGGGCAAACAAATCATCTTTGTGAAAATAAGTTAAGAGTAGAGTGAGGAACAAATGTGAGAGTGAGTGTATAAACAAACATGAAAAACTAATGAGCTTTGGTGTGTCACGTAGCCAAGGACATTACATTTGTTAAAAACATGGATTGCATGTTCTGGCCAAGTTTAATTGCTTATAAAGAATAAATCAGAATCAAATTCAGTATCTGCAAGGAGACAGCCCATGGGACTGTTGAGAAAATATGAGTTTTGACTTCATGAGTTTCCTAAAGGTCAGCCTTGTTGTGCTCTCCCTCTGTTCCTTGGCATCATCCTGAAATGCAATTCTAAGATCTGAGTGTTCCACAGTTTACAGAGCTACTGTAATTAAAGTGGATACCAAACCTTACCAAGGTAACATCTATAATAGCAAAGTGGATTTCCTCAAGTTGTGTTATATATATATATATATATATATATGTACACACACCTTTTCTTTTTTTTTTCCTTTGTCTTCACTGATGAAACTGTTAGAGTGGGTTCTTGTTCCAATGGTGAAAACAGAAAGTCCTTGCATGCATGCTCAGAAATGTGACTGGTTATGGAGGTAGTCTACATTATCTGGCTGCATCTAGGGTCCTCTGCTTTTTTCTTACTCCTGCAAATTGGTTGAGCCCAAAAGTTGAGATCTGAAGGGTGAACTCTACAAAGTCGGTGCAAGAGGAAAGCTCAGGGATGGAATGGCTTGGTTTCATTACATTGTTTTATCCCAGAATTTACCATGTTTGATTGTACATTTGTCAAGGCTGCTGTTTTTCATCTCTAAGGTGAGCAAAAGACTCCTGCAGGCAGAAATAAAAGGATCTTGAGTCACCATTTGTCAGTGCTAATCCCTTTGTTGACAAAATGCTCACTCAGTAGAAGAAAATCCTGAGCTATGTTCACAGGTGTGACAAAATATTGTGTCGCTGTGAAACTTACCCATATGTAGGCTGTTGGCTGCTTTCTTTCATTTCATACTTTGACACTGGAGCACTCGTGCTTCTGGTAGGCTTGCTCTCAGAGAAAATCCACCCACTTTCTGGTACCTCTTTTGATGGTTGAAAAGGTGACAGCAGAAAGAGTTGTTGCTGCTTTGTCTCCTGTCTTAAATCCATAACAGTGTTGGACACCTGTTAATAGATAATTGTGATACTGGCTGCACTAATTAGCTGTAAAATGAGCACATTCTTATACAGAACAAAATTTGAAACATAATGACTTGTTTTTTCTTGGTCCAGAGGAACCAGAAGCTTTTGCTCTTCTTTCAGGGAAAGTTGAATAAACAGTGTCACCCTATTTGTGTGAAAAATCTTAACTTTAAACAAGTACTTTGAGAGCAAACTCCCCATGGTTTTGACACCAAATGATTTGCTCAAATGACCATATGAGATCTCTTTTAAAAAGCCTTGGATATGTATAACTGTATGTGTATATAAAAACTGTATGTGTATACATATATATATATATGCTTTAAATATACATGAGTATGTGCAATAAATGAAACTTTGCGTTCTTTGAAGTTATTCATCCCACACAAGGGTTGAAGTTAGCTGGCAGGACAGAAAGAATTATGATTAGTGGCAGACGAAATTTGGAAAAAAGTCCTTGTAGTCTCCCAGGTGCTTGATGGCCATTCAGACAATTACCTTCCTAAGCCATGTGGTTAGTTATTTGTGTGTTATAGATCTTTGAATTCTTCAGTACTGAAAAAAACATGTCTGTTATAGTAAAGATATAAATCATAGTGCACTACAAGAGGGTAAAAACACCCCCTCTTGCTTCTGGGTAAAGACTGCAACTGCGATGAACAAGTTATTTTTTCTTAAATAAGTGCATATGACTGCAAATATTCTTGGTGTAGTAAGTATCTAGTGTAAAGGATCACTGCCCTGGTTTGGAGAGAATTCTCCTTGTAATAAAGTTTCAGTCTGCTGAAGCAGCAGGAGAGCAGTAATGTGGAATGAGGCTCAGTCAACGAAGGACGATAAGTATAGTGATCAATAACCAAGTGATTTGTGAAAAGCAGTTGATGACAGTGAGTATGTGTTGGCTCCAGATGTGTATGTACTGTAGGAGCAAGGCATGCTGAAGTGGGTAGCAATGTTATACTGCAAGGTAAGGCATTTCCATTTGCTTCCTGACAGTGAGTGTTGTATGCAAATTATATTATTGTGCCAGAATTAAGCAATGATAAGTAAAAGAATGATGATTTTGTCTAAATGAGGGAAATGAGAGGTAGGGTGGAGTAGTCTCTTGTGTACAGTGGCTTAGGGGAAGGTCACTTACTCAGTTTGGTTTTAGGTTGTGCTTTTGATGGGTTTGTTTACATGCAGTGTTTACTCTTCATATGCCTCTGACAAACAAAATGAAAATGTGACAAAGATTTCAAATGGATTTCCATCAAAATGAAACAAAAGTGAATGTATGTGTATTGAGAAGTGTATTTTTTTTACCTTGATTGTCCATAGTTTTCTTCTGTTAAAGACTACATTTTCTGGGGAAGAAACAAACCTGACAATATCAATGTTTACAATAATAATAGTAATTTGACACTGTTGGATTTTTTTATTACCTTACAGGTCTTCTCAAGAAACTACAACCAGCTGATTGAGCAGATACTCATTAAATGAATAGTGAATATTTTGCAGTCTTGAGTAATAAGTTAACAAGGACGTTTTACCTGTTGTAATCTTGGTACTTTTTAATCATTAAATGTTAATCTTACTCTGATTAGAAAAGCTTTGCAGTCCTGCAAAGCTTTTGTCATATAAGAAGTTCTTACGCATGCAGGTAATCCCATTAAAGTTCCCTGAGTGTGAATAGTCTGGTAGTCTGGGTCTAAATTAATAATAATAATAATAATAAAAATATTATTATATTATTTAATATTATTAAATAATAATAAATTCTATTTCTAGGGTAAAGGTATATCAAACACTGAAAGTACTTTAAGTGTGCTTTAACACAAGCTGTAAAAGATACCATAAATTTTAAAAGTGACAGTTTTTGTAGTGCATATCAAGAACAGTACAAATTATGGTGACTGCCCCAAGATGCTGAAATCACTGTGTGAATTTCTAGGTAGAGGAAAATGGGGACCTGATTCTGCTTTTCTTGCACTGTTTTTGTGCCAGAGTAATGCTACTGACTTGCACTTGTATAGGGGTATGTTTATCTTGCCATTTTAGGAAAAGGGATTCAGATAAATGTCTGTTTTTTTAGTGGAAGGAGCACCGTATTGTAAAGGTCTGTCAATAGCTAAGGGTCACTGCTATCCTTGTGTTTAACACTTCTTTAAGTTCTCCAAAAAATTTCATTTAGATTGAAGTCTTATACATGTCCAGTGAGGTGCAATGTTTTAGATGATGAAGTCAGAGAAGGTAATTCTGAGATAAAAAGCCTTGAAATACTGGGCCATTTAAAATTTTGTGAAGTTTTCTAACCTTTTGTCATAAAATTATGATTCAAACTGAGTTAATTCTGAAAATTTCATATATATTTTATTTGGTAGCCTTGAATGACCTTTAATGCTAACAGATATTTTAATGCATAGTGGAACTGTAATTCTGCAAAATTAAGTAGTTGGTTAAGTCTCAGGGATTTTAAAACTTGTCCTATATTTGATAGAGTTTATATGCTGCTTCATCTGAATCAGCATGGCTGAAGCAAGAAACTTCATAGGTTTTACAGAGCTTTAAATTCTGCCATGGATGACTTCTCAGAGGTTTTCAACAGCTTGAGTATACCCTGACAGGTCGAGAGAGATTGCAGATGGCTAACAGAGCTGGAAATATTTTACAGAGTCAGCAGCAACAGTTTTTACAGATCACAGTGGCTGAGCAAAGTGCTCAGGCTTCCCAGGAGCAGCAGTTTTGGGCTTGCTCTGTGAGCATTTGCCGCAAAGTGCAACAGGAGAAATACTGCTGTGAAGGTCTTCCGCAGAAGGCTGGAAGGCATCAGCTATTCTACTTCCTCTGTGTGTGTATACTTTTCATTATTCTTTTTCAGAAATACATTTTTTAAGGACAAAAAGTGACTTCCAGTCGTGTGAGGGTGTTTCAGAAATAAGCACCGATGCCTTTTAGTTAATAGCAACGTATGCTGTATAAAGTCTAGCAAAAAATATGATGGTGGAATCCTGAAGGTGATGGTTCAAGACAACTTTGCACAGAAAACATATATGAATATATATATATTTCTGCAAAACTGAAAAATGTTTATTTTAGAAGCCTGTTTTGTATTTTAGCAGTATTAAGGCACCATCATTGATTAATATGTCCAGTAAGCTCCTGGGCGCCTCTGGTAATTTTTTAGATTTTTGGAAGATATTGCTGGAATATCTTGTAAAATCAGCAATTTCTAACAGGGGCTGATTTTTGCAACCAAAATGAAGCAGCAGTCCTCGTGCTGGGGGCAGGTATGGGCTTGAAGTCTCTTGTTTGTCCATGTTTTCCTGTATTTCCATATTTTTATTATTGAGCTCTACATATCCAAATAGTAAATAGGTAACATATTTCAGAGATCTTGGATCAAGAAAGACTTACAGAAATAATTTCAAACCCTCCCCTTATGCTTGCCCTAAAAGATATTTTCATGTGTCTAACTCGTGAAAAATATAAGCAAATTCTCCTCAATGTCCCCTACCCTAATTTTCCACACAAGAGTCAATAAAGGAGTGAATTGTACTTGTGGGAAAGTAATGCAAGGAATAAGTTACTGCAATAAATATCTCATTGCCCAGTAGGTCCTCTGAGGTCCTGGTATTCTGTGACCCGTTACCAGGACATACACTCACCCTGTGGGTTTATAGCAATCATAGCTTGAAAATATGTTTGCATTCACTAATAGGGAATCACCTGAATTTATCCTAAATAAAAAAAATAAATCATCCCAGTTTGTATTTTCAGTGAATAGGTTCCTTTTGCACATTTTTATTTTTAAAGCATAAGCATTTCTATAAATCATTACATCTGGGTACTGTGATGAAAAGGTTATTAGAAATGTGACACAGACAGATAGGCTTTGTGTTAAAATAATTCCCCAGCTGCGTAAGTGAAGCCCTATGTTGGCCTTGTGTGACTGTAACAAAAGACTTCAGTTGCTGCTGTAGGGTACTGTGTCATCCTGAGGAAACGTGAAAAGGTCCAGATCTCCCAATTTGTCTTTCAGATTTTTTTACTGATACATGTCAAGGAGAGTCTAGTTTGCTAGACATTTATCTCTAAATCCCTAATATTGATGAAGAGATTGAGGTAAATTTGTAGTTGACATGAAAGAAAATTATATCGACCTCAGATACAGTAACAAAGATGTTGGCTGTCAAAACATGACAAAGTTATATACAGTGTATTTATACTTCTCAATTAAAACTGCACAGTATACCCCAAAAAGCACATGCTGTAAACTAACAGAAGTTATGTTCCTATTGCCATGAATGCTGTACTAAATGCATGCTCTTTGCAAAAGAGAATGCAATTCAAAGGTGCGGGAGTAAGATAAATGACAATAACTTGCACATACGCTTGCAAAAAACATCTGCTAACCTTTCCAAGCACAACAGACTTCCGCCTTGATGTGTTTGCATTGCTTGGAAGATGATCTGCTCTCCATTAAATTCAATATTAAATAGCCCAGTGGGTGTAATGAAGCAATAAAATAATAATAATAAAATCCCTACATTTGTAAATGCTGCCAGAGCTACCTGAGTATTTTATAATGAGCAGACAATCTGAAAAAATCATTACTTTTGTGAAAGTGTGAATGATAATATTCAAATATAAACCCTAATCCTGCAAGCTTTTTTTAACGCTGGTGGTTGTAAAAGTGCATTTACAGGGAGACAGAATGTACACCTTCTTGTTTGATCTGTAAATCTCTTCCAAAGGGTAACTGATTGAAGCATTAAAATTGCTCTTTTGCTTTTCTATGGTTCTTTTGTTTTAAAGGCTTTTTGTTTAAAAAATATCCACACAGCATCTCCCTAAGACAAAACTATAACAAAAAGAGAGGGGAGATTGACTTCTAAGTTTTAGCTGTTTTTATATGTGGTAAGCATTGCTCTAGCCTATGGCCTGAGAAGGTTCGAGAATTCAAATCATAGAACTTTGGCAATCTTGAGAAATCATCTTGCAAACTGCAAGAAAGTAATAATTTTTGAAATTGCTTATATGAAAGAAAAATTACAAAACACAAACTTCTGACATTCCTCCTGAACTGAAAAGAAGAAAAAATAATTCTGAATTTTAGTAGTCCTTTGCTTGTGGCCTTTATTTCTTCTTACCCACCACGACAACATTTACTGACAGTTTTATTTTATTTTATTCAGTGTCTGATGGCTGCATTCTATGTGCGTAACATTGCAGGGGATGAACTATCTATCTCAAAATTACCATTCTTTATTCTGAAATAATATTTAAAAATGGGGTTTTTGGGTGTAGTGGTGGGTTTTTTTAAGCAGAATTCCCACAGAGTTAATTCATGTGCCTTTTAATTATTTGTTTCATTTTGTAGATGTATTTTCATCAGCATATTGGCAAAATACTTAACCACAAAACTAAAAAAAAAGTGACTGTTTCTAAAGAGATAACCTATCAACGAAATAGAAACGAATACTAATTGAAACTTAATTTTTGAAATTACCTACTTGGTAGATAGTGGTTGTATTATAATGTTAAGAACAGAACTTGTCTGCAAAAATGAGTTGCTCATTATGCTCAAACAACTGTTCATGCTCTTGCTTTCTGCTGAGATATAAAGATTTGACTGGATATTTAGGTACTAGGAAAAGTAAAGATCTTTAAGGTGGAATATTCCACTTATAGGATATCTGGGTGACAATTTGTAGGTTGATTTTTGCATCAAGGAATTGATCAAAAGAGACTGAAAGAAATGTTTTTTATCTATGAAATCAAAAGTTATATTCTTAGATCAGAAATAGTGTGGCCAGCAGGACTAGGGCAGTGATCATCCCCCATTACTCTGCACTGGTGAGGCTGCAACTTGAATGCTATGTTTAGTTTTGGTCCCCTTCCTACAAGACAGACATTGAGGTGCTGGAATGCATCCAAAAAGGGCAGTGAAGCTGGTGAAGGGTCTAGAGCACAAGTCTTATGAAGAGTGGCTGAGGGAACTGGGGTTGTTTAGCCTGGAGAAAAAGAAGCTGAGGGGGAGACCTTATTGCTCTCTACAACTACCTGAAAGGAGGTTGTAGTGAGGTGGGTATTGGTCTCTTTTCCCAACTAACAAGCAATAGGATGAGAGGAAACAGATTCAAATTGTGCCAGAGGTGGTTTAGATTGGATAAGGAAAAATTTCTTCACTAAAAGCGTTGTCAGGTGCTGGAAAAGGCTGCCCAGGGAACTGGTGGAGTCACCATTCCTGGCTGTATTTGAGATGTGTAGACATGGCATTGAGGGATATGGTTTAGTGGTGGACTTGGCAATGTCAGGATAATGATTGGACTCAATGATTTTAAAGTTCTTTTCTAACCTAAATTATTCTGTAAGCCTATGATTTGAATTCCAATACCTACAAAATTTCAGTAGTTCTGTCAAAAAAGGTCGGTTGTCTTCTTTTCCCTTTACACATCCTTTTTTCTTTACACCTATCTCCGGAACCTGCTAAATGGTCTAATTCATATTTTGCTCAGAGTTAATAACTTGAAAAATCTGTAATTTTCTTCCTGACCTTTAAAAACTGTACTGACTGATTGCCTTCTCAGAAACAGTGCTGAACCTAAGGTTTTGTCTAGGAGAGGTGGTCTGGATTGCGATTGGACTCTTCCGTCCCTTCTTTTTGAGTCCTGCCAACTCAGAGTGCTGTTTGGCAGGAGTTCTGAGGCTGTGAGTGGAATTCCCAAATGTGGAAATTTAAGACTGTGGAAAAAATTCATGTGCTTCAGGGTACATTTCTTGGTAGGCCGAGCCTTCACAGCTTTGCTAGCTCTGTCTTTAGCTGTTTTAAATACTCCCTTCTGTACAAGGTCTGTACAACAAGATACCGCTGGTGAAGAGGGAGGTGAGGCAAACAGCTTGCTTTACCTGCATGGGAAGAGCATCCCTCAGAGCCTGGGTACCAGACACATAGCTAAACCTGTGTTTTCATTTGGCTCTTACTTTAGGGAGAAATCTTGTGTCTTCACAATGACCATCTCTGAAAATGGATTGAATAAAAAACAAATAGGGGTGTTTTCATGGCTTGGCTCTGGCTGTAAGTCACTACAGTAGTACTTCTCAGATTTTAGAAGCTCATGTTTGCAAATGAATTACTTGGCCTTTAAACAGTTCCAAGCCACCCAAAATGCTCCATTATGTTAGTACAGGCTTGAGAAATAGATATGTATTACTAGCTAATTGAATAACATATGGTGTTGATTAGTGCTTAGCTCTTTTTATAGATCTCAATTATAAAAATGACTGCAGTATATTTTGAGACTATGAGATGTCTGTTGGTTGCTTCTGACAAAAGGGATCTGCTGAACCAAGAAATGATGAACTTTTTCTGTTTAGTTCATCTATAAGTTCCTTTAGGAACTCGTGGTGCATGTGGCTGTGATGAGAGATAGGCTTTAGTATGTTCATTTGCTGCAGTATTGAAATGCAGCCTTTCCTGATAGATTTAAATGCTCTCCAGGCAAAACAAAACAAAAGCCCAGGCTTTTATTTTCTGTGCTATTGCTCAAGGTATATGAATATACAATAAGCCTATTTCAAATGGATAAAAATCTACTCCTACAGGGTTCAGTTTGCAGAGATGTATTTCCTGGGAGGACGCCCAGAACATAGACATAAAGTTATAAAGTCCTCCAACCCCAAATAACCTTGGTCTCCTTCCGCCTCATCCCCCCTCCCCAACAATAAACGTGGGGAGAACCTGCCTTTATTTTTCACTTGATGCAATTTTCATTCGAGAGATTATTTTCCTCTTAAACTTCACAAAAATCACCTGAGATGATGATGATTATGATTTTCTTATTATTCACATGGATGACTGAAGTGGTATCACAGCTAGCAGCAGTGATCAAACTGGGAGGAGGTGGAAGGATGCAGAAAAACAATAAACAGGAAAACAAGATGTTTGTCTCCCTGATTTAACTTTTTTTCTCCTAAGCTACCTCTTATACTGTATTTTGTGTGGATTTTTTTAAGAGAAAATTTGATAAATAGTTGCTTCAAATGTGATGTAGTGTGCACTATATGAGGCACACAGCAACAAGAAATACTGACTAGTAATTTAGCTCTTGGGTGTATGACCTGACAAACTCTTCCTTGCTTTTTAAAAGCAAGTGATGGTTATTCTTGCAGTCCTAAAACTCTTAGTAGAAAAACCTATCAATAGTGTAAAAATACTTAATGCATGTATTTTTCAGATTTCCATGTCAGCATTTATTGTATTATAAACTATTTTGTATTTCATTTCATCTGAAAGACAGCAAAATCTGAAAGACTCCGAACAAAGGAGGTCCTCAAAAATATTATTTTTTTTTTTTTAAAAAAGCCTTTTCACTCCCAGTAGGTTTCCATTCTCCAGTAGCTCTTCCACTGAAATGATGTTCATTCTTCAATCCAGAGAAAACAGATGAATCCTGAACCATATCCTGAAGGTTACCCAGGTCATTTGGGAGGGAGCTGCATTTCAGAGATGCAGTGCTTTCACCGTGAGTGCCCTTTCACCATTTTCCCATTGTTTGTCACTGTATGTTTGTAACTGCCACAGCAGTAACATGTAAAATACAGCAATGTGTAAAATAGAACATTCATGACCTAAATTGTTCTGGGCTCAAAACCAGGAGCAGGTGCAACCCTGATCAAAACCAGAAGGCTACAGTGTCAGGACTACATCATCCAGTGATAATAGGGGCTGGAAGAAGGAAAACCTATTTTATTTTTATTCCTGATCCTTCTTCTAGTCTGTCCTGTGCCCTCCATCCACGTATGAAATAGATGGCAATACATTCGCTTTAAGCTTCTCCCAGGAACAAATTCCTAGAGCCGACATTTTATTCAATAAGGTCAATCTAGAGGTTGCAAAGGCAAGTTAACTGTCACTGGCTTCTTAGTAAAGGCATCACGAGTACAGCAGGTATTTTTGAGTAACACATACAGGTACTGGGTTTGGGATAGGTCCTGTCACGTACATTGGCTCACAGTGTGGAAGAGATTCTTAAAAGGCTGATGCAAAGGTCATCCTGCTATGATGGCTGTCATCAACCAGTAACGTCCTATCACCTGAAAGACATAGCATCAATTTATGAAGTTTGAAAAGATTTTAAGATTCCAGTTAATATCAGAGGGTATTTTTGCGTAGCATGTTGGTAACATTCCCTCAAAGCATAAAAACTGACAAGGTGATAATTAAAGATAGGATCTTGATAAGCGATTTTTTTTTTTTTTTTTGTAAACATTGTGGTAGCAACAGTTTCTTTGGAAGCAGCTGATATCTGCTGAGATCTGAAAATTGCATTTTATTATTTCCTGCAAAAGTTCAGTTCTCTTAACATTCGAGGAGACTGTTATGGCAGGCAGAGTGAGATTCCTCCCATCTAACTTGAGATCTACAGCATAGACATCTGCAAAAGAAGAGGCATACATGTTTCTAAGAACAAAACACCTGACTGTGTCGTCTATTTTGCAATGAGATGACTCTTTCCATAGGCCCTGTTGGTGAGATGTATAGTGAGTGCAGTCTTGGGGTGACTGACTGAGATGCAAGCATCTGCATCTTTAATTGTCACTTAAATGTCTTTCAGAGTTTTAGAATTAAATATTAGAAATCCTTGAATATGGTAATTAGTGGACTTTTGTCCTTAATGCCCTGTCTGTATTTTCTGTCCTTCAGCTATTACAGGAATGTATTTGTTGTAGTGACCTGTTGGGAAGAAGACAGGGAGCTATTCTTTAAGATACACTTTGTCATTCATCAGTGGCAAGTGGTCTGCATCAAATACAACTGACTTACTTGCATAGCAGTCTCTTACTCTGGGATTCTCATACTCCATTTACCTCTTAAGTGTACCCAACATACTTGACTGTTATGTACACAGGGTGAAAGTCACAGTGACTGGGATAGTTCTATGCTGACAGGACAGTCTGGAAACAGAACAATTAATTGTAACACAAATGAGCAGAGTTTCCTTTTGATTTCCTTGAACAGAAAGCATGTTATTTTCTTGCAGCTAAGAAGGTAAGGATGGTTTCATGGGAAGGATGTAATTTCTAATCCCTTACAGTCAAGCACATTTCAGCTGAGAAATCCCCAGGCGGTAGCTATGTTAGCTAAGTCAGCAAACACCACAAATTGTAGTTGTGCTGGTTTTCCACATGGGACAGTTTTCTACTTTACAAAGCTATAATGTCATGCAAAGTTCATTTTACTGGTAAGCATCATTGAGCCAAAATTGAGTTCAGAGCCCCGGGGAAAATAGATGTAAGTATTTATCCACAGTGCTATTTGAATTGGCTTGAAATTTTGAGTTCTTGGTTGCCTTCCTCATTCATTTCTAGTTCACTGCAGTCTTTATTAGAGCTCCTAAAGGTTGAGAATTTAGCTTCTTTTAAGGGGGGGGGGAAGTAATTTGCAAAACTGATAACTTTATAAGATAATGTAACTGGTACAGTCAAGACGAACTCTGTAATATGATGGCAGGAAAAGAGGGTGTTCGTTTAATGCCTATCCATTTCCACATGGGATCAGCAGTTCAAACCAGTAAGACATTGATAGCAATTAAAAATTGCTTTTAATATTAAGATTATAATGTTTTCTTCTAATCATATTCTATGTAATGCCCCAAAATAATAAACTAAGCATTCTTTTCCTTACCCCCATCAATCAAAATTGCTGTCTAAACGTTTCACTCCCGAAAATTGAAGTATGCAGTGATGCAGACATGAACAGAAAATCTGCTGTTTTGCAAGAATTAGTCTTCATCTGTGTTAGTTTAAACAGTGATGGATCTTTACAAGATTTCACAAACTTTATTATTTTTTAAATTTTCTTTTAAAATACTGGTTGGAGTGGTAAATTATATTTTAAAAGTATCTGAGCTAGTTATACTCAGTTGGATATCTCCCTCTTCTTTACCCTTTGCTATCTTTAAGAAGTTTTTAATCCTGTGTTTTAATCCTAAACTGCTCTTGTTTTTACAAAAATTTTGTCTTCGTATTTGGAATGTTTTTTTTTCTCAAACCATTTGTGTCCAGTCAACATACTGACTATTGCAATGTGATGCTGGTTTACAGCATCGGCTCAAGTGGTTTGCACAGGTATGTAATATTTCACCTGAGTCCTTCAGTAATGCCATTACATATTCAGAAATCTCTGTGTATCTGTAAAGGAAATGGTGACAGACTGTACTATGTATCCTGAGACTTCTGTTTTCCTAATTGTCACCTACTACGCACTTATAAATTATCCCCTTCTTCCAGATTTAAGAGAGACATAGCAGTAGGCAAGAAATGTATTGCAGCTCTAATGCCATCACAGCTTTCTAATGAAAGCACAAATCAAATGGTAGATGTTTGAATCATTTATTTCCAAGGTGGAATTTCCCTTATTATTTTACTGTGCCTTTATCTAGTGTGCATTTTATAATTTATTTTCTGAAATAATATTAGAATGCAAGACAGAAGTAATATATATGCCAAAAATAAGACTCGCATAGATTAGGCTTTGTTGACTGGAATATTAGAAGGGTGTAATAACATGCTAATGCAGTTTATTAGGCTGCCAGCTTACCTGTGTAAATGTTTCAAAAGGAATTAGACATGTGTACACATAGTGTACAATGTTTGTTTAATTTACAAGATTATATTTGCTTACAAAGTCTTACATCTTGGTTAGATGATCTGTTTTATTATAGTAATCTTATGCCTATATGACTAGCACTATAGGTCTAGCGATATATTGAATCTGTAAATTTAAATTCATACTGCTCTCTAGTGGGGAATGCTTTCAATACAAAATATATATATATATTAATGTACAGCAGGTATATAAACTGGGATTTCTGAAAAGTTACTGTCGTCTAGAGCAATTCAGTAAAACTAGTGTTATCAGGTTAGCATTTTAATCCTTGTAATGCTTTAAGACTGACCTTCTTAATTTAAAAGTATTTTAGATAGATGAATATAGCTCTCTTTGGAGTGAAGAATATCTCCAGCAAACTCCAAAAGACTGAGAGGTTGATGGATTGCTGCTGCTTCCTCAGGAGAAACTTCCTCCTTCCATCAGGAGAAATATGCTATAGATCTGCTTTAGAAAAACTGCAGGTTTTCTCCTAAGCTTCCACAGTTTCATAATATCTTATGGAATGGTTGTGATTTATCTATAAATGTTTCTATCAACACTGTTGGTATAATAGGTTTGAGTTTAATGAATATTTAATTTCCTTCTTTTTTCTCTTTAATTTTACTTTGGAATGAATTGTTTAGTCTGCTTTCTCATGTCTTGCTTTGGACAGCTAAAATCCTAGATAAGAGTTGACTATACACAAAAGCTGAAATCATAATACTGACTGAACTAGTTGAGTGAGGTTTTAATTTACAGCAAGTGCAGAGCTCCTCTCAGAACCGGTCTGTGCTTTCTTAAATGAAATAGTGTTTAGTTAGCATCAAAGAACACAGTGTAATTAGATATCAAGCATCTAAAAACTGAGATTGAAACTGTTTTGAACAATTGATAGGTTTTAGATTTGCATCTTTAGATAAATTCATCTTTATGATTTAATTGGGAAACACTAAATGTGTTTAAATCCTTGGGATGGCTGGCAAAACATTTACCTGATGAAATTTATGATATTTTAAGTTTTCTCAAGAATGATTTGCAGTATTTTGGTGCAACAGGACCCAAATCAATGCTTGTTTAGACTTATTTTTAGATACTGAACCTTGTCTGGATCTGGGATTAAAGGCATCTGTAGTCCATTTTCTTGTGTTGCTGCAATCGTATTTTTTGTCTTGAGGTTGTCCGATTTGTCAGTTAGAGACCAAATAGTATCGTCGTATTTAAGGCTGCAGTAATTTCGTCACACAGATTAGATTCTTTGGCTAGACCTTCATTTATTCACTAAATCTGGGAGAAAAAGCAGTTTAAAGATTTATATACTATATAAAGGTCTCATCAAGATATTAAGTTGGTATAACATTTTGCACTCCTTGAACAGTAAATGAGGTTTGCTATGCACAGACACTTCTTCACCTGTGCCATTTCTGCTCACCTTTAATAGCAGAAGCTCATGTTTACACTGATTTCACTTGAAGTTCTGCAGATGGGATTATCTTCTCATTTCTGTAGTTGCTACAATTTGGTATTAACTGAATCTAAATTAACTATCCTTGAATCATAATCTTGGGAGGTTTAAATAAGAAACTAATAGAACATGCTTATTATTTGTCTTTGAACTATTTTAAACCAGACAGGTTATAAAATGATTACACTTGGGCTTGAAAGCATTCACAGAAAGTGAAGAGGGGATAACCAGGGGTTGCTAAATACCTAATTAATAAGCTCAGGAGTGAGGTCTATGCATTTAAGTTTAGCTGACTAAAATATAGGGGATTTATTTTTTTCTTAATTACAGTACACCAAAATATATAAATATGTGAAACAGAGACTAATCCTCCCCCCTTCTTTTTTTTTTTCCAACTCGAAAAATGTGTTTTACATTTCTAAGTGCTAAAACAGCTACAGATTTGTAGCTATTAGTCACGTGAAGTATTTGCATGTAGGAGTGTGTCTGTGTAGCTTAACTGACCTATTTATTGTATAGTTTATATAAAAAAAATGTGAAATTTATGGATTTAATCGTAGAGAGGATTCTAAAATATTTCTGCTGCAATAACTACGTGTATTTCTGTGGTGGACTGACCTGGTTGGCTGCCAGACCACACCCAGCTGATCTTTCACTCCCTTTCCACACCAGGGCACAGAGGGAGGAAATAAGATAGAAAAGCTCATGGGTTGAGGTGAAGACAGGGAGCAGTTGCCATCACGGGCAGAAGAGATTCAACCTGGGGAACACTTTGCCCCTCTGTACCCCCCTTTCTTCCTGGGATTAACTTCTCTCCTGACTCTTCTGTCCTACTCCCCCACGCCCGAGTGGTGCAGGAGGATGGGGATTAGGGGTTGTGGTCAGTCCATATCACTTCATCTCTGCTGCACCTTCCTCCTTATGCTGTTCTTCTGCTCCAGCATGGGCACCCTCCCACGGAATACAGTTCCAGTGAGGGTCCTTCCCATGGACTGCAATTCTTGTAAAACTGCTCCAGCATGGGTCCTTTCCATGGCATGCAGTCCTTCAGGAAAGGACTGCTCCAATGTGGATCCCCTGCAGGATCACAAGTCTTGCCAGAAAACTTCAGCCTGGACGCCTCTCCACAGACCGCAGGCCCTGACGGGAGCCTGCTCATGCATGGGCTCTCCATGGGCTGCAGCTTCCTCCAGGGCATGGCCACCAGCTTTGGCATGGGGTCCTCCACGGGCTGCAGGGTGGATTTCTGCTCTACTGTGCTCCTCCATGGGCTGCAGGGAGTAAACCTGTGTCACCATGGCCTCCATGTCACCATGGTCCTCCACGAGCTGCAGGGGAATCTCTGCTCCAGTGCCTCGAGCAATCCCTCCCCCTTCTTTTCCACTGTGTACAGGACTGTTTCTCTTTGCATTTTTTTCAGCTTCTGCACAGTGCTTTTAGTCTTTCTTAAATATGTTATCACAGAGGTGCCACACCTGTGGCTGATGGGCTCAGGTTTGGGCACTGATGGGTCAGTTTTGGAGCAGCATGGGACAGCCCCTGGCCTTGACTCAAAAAGGCTGCCTCCAGCCCCCACTGCCAGCACCTGGACACTTGCACCCAATACGGTTTCCCACAGAAGATGACAGTTGGCATGAGCTTCATCCAGACTTTGCTGAGACTTGGCATTTGTAAGGTTGCTTTTCATAGTATAATTGTTAAATAATTAAACTAACCAACGGTAAAGATAGAAATAATAAAAAAAAAAATTAAAAATTGACCGGTTGACTCCAGTGATAGACTAATAGTACCCCTGAACATGTAAAGACATTCATTTGAGTGGCTGTGAAATAAGTTACATAGCAGAACTAAAAAATATGAAGAGAAAGCAAAATACATGAGTGGAAATACAGTGTTGAAATATGACAATACAAAGATGATTTTTTGCCTTTTACTGGTTTGCAGATGTAGAGATCTTGTGTATATTATTTTATATTACTCATAAATTTTCCTTATGTTTTTTCTTCCCCCCAGAAAATATGAAGAAGCCCTGGAGCCCTGATTTACCAGTTGATAACCAATCATACAATTCAGATTTCACATCTGTCCCAGAAAGGGAAAGTGAGAAAGAATTAGCACCTGATGGCACTGAAGAAAAAAAGGAGAGAGAAAAGAAACACACCAATTTCACTTTGTGTAATGTTTGTAACATTCAGCTGAACTCTGCTGCTCAGGCACAAATCCACTACAATGGCAAATCCCATCAGAAGAGATTAAAACAGCTCAGCAATGGAAATCTCAAAAGTGATAACGGTAAGCATTAAAATATATATACCTTTTGCCATGTTTTGATGTGAGAATTGCAGCAATGTTCATTAATGTCAATATATATGAGTCTAAACTTTTTTTTTATTCAACCAACAAATTCTTTGAAGTTAAGGCAAAGGCTCTTGATGACTTCAGAGTGCTTAGGGTCATCCCTAGCATGAGAATCTGGCAAATAGATAAGGATATACCATCTGTGTTATTACAAGTGTTTTCATTTTATATTTTGTTTACATGATGGTGTTGATTCAGATTCTTTCTCATTCTATTTGCATTTTGATGGTTTTCGGCATAATCAGTGATATTCCATATTTCACGGTCTACTAGAAAGTTTATACTTGTTAGGGGTATGTTTACTTTTAATGAATGTAAGACAGTTGCAAAATAAATTGAAACAAATACATTACACAGAACAAATACATTTCCAAACTCATTACACTTTAGTTTACTTATTCAGGGTTCAACCCATAGCTAGCATAAGTCTGTTTAAAGATCATGACTGAAGTCAGAGATGGAACGGAAGTTATTTTGATTTTAGCTGACTTCATTGACAGCTTTGAGAAAACCATTTTGTAGTAGGTGGCATGTTTTCCTATCATCAGAGTGAGTTGTACGCTTCAATGAAAAACATGTTTATGGATTTATGTACAAAAGTAGATCAGACATTAGAGACAAACAGTGATCCCTGACAAGTAAAATCATATTACTATGTTATAGTTTTCTCAATTTCATAACAGATAGTATCCAAATTTGTTATACTATAGGTAGAGTTCTACTGTATTTTTCTATTTGCTTCTGTTCACAGTGTCAAAGAAATGATGGTCTTTAATGTGGTGTACTTAGGACTTTCAGACTTTCTGTCTTCAGAATACACACATAACTTATTATTTTGTGCCATGAGTTGCTTCCTGCACCACTTGCAGAAGGACATGTAGAACACTAATCCTTAGATGGGATTTAAGAGGTATTTTAATAATCTGTGCTTTGTCCTGGCTTTAAGAGTTGGGAATAATATGGGTATGTTGCAGAAGTGTGTTGGATGTGAGTGCTTTTCTACGTACAAAGTGTTGCTCATTTCCTTAAAACAAAACAATAAAAAACCCAAAAACCCGTAACACTGAACACAGTTTTATCTTTAAGTGGTAGGACTATAACTTTTGACACTGCTCATAGTTCAGGCTTAGGAAGAATACCACTACTGTTAGTAGGAGTTATGAAAATGTGTAAAGAAAGATTGATTTCCTAATTGATTAAAGATGTAATATGGCTATCCACAAATGCATTCTTTCTAAAAATAAGCACAGTCTAATGTTATTGATATCTTCAATTAAGGTAAAATTGGGTTGCTGTTATTAGCACAACAGTTTTGCTAATGATAGAAAGCGTGTTTCTGCAGTTCATTTTTCTGCGTTAATCCATAGTAATGAAAGAATTGGTAATTAAGCAATGCTGAAATTAGTGTCAAAGGGCTTCAATCATGCTTCAGCATTGATCTTCTAGAGAGGATCAAAGTAATAGTATAGTGACATGTTTCTTATTTCCTCCTTAAAAGAATCCCTATGTCATTTGTAGCTTCATCCATTTGTAGTAAGAAAATAGCTGACTGTCTAGCTCTTTGTTTCAAAGTGCAGTTATTTTGGGGTGTTGCCTGAAACTCGAGGCTTTTCAAATCTGTCACATCTTTGAATATCATCAAAAGTAGCACTCCACTGAGAGAGTAACTTAGGGAAGAGAATAAGGAAGTGATTTTCCCATATCACCAAACTTTGAGATTTCAGGTTTTTTAAACTGAACATTATGAGTGAAATAGAGATGAATATTAAATATTTCTTGCTAGAAGTTGAAACTGAATATTTCAGTAACCACCCTCCCTGCACTTTTGAACAGAGACCCTGTTTGAGATCAGTTTTCTAAGTCAAGTACAAGTTGGAATGTGACAGACCGTCCACAAATAATAGGTTGTGTCAGAATGAGTATATCTGAAATATGGTCAATGTTTTATGGATTACTGATTGTTTTGTTGATGAGACCCCATCAAGCTCAAGTGGCATATGTCCATGACTAAAAGAAATTATGTCTTGATCCTTTCAGCTTATGTGCACACAAATGACGTTTTTGAAGGTCACTGATGTAACTGAAAAAACTGTTAAATGTACACAGTACTGTTTATTCAATGTATGTCAGTAGGTTGCTTTATTTATGAGAATGGTATTTCTTGTGTAGAAGTCTGATTGTCACAGAAGACAGCTGTTTTTCTCAGTGTCCAGGTTAATGGTCTAATAATTCTTGGGACTAAATTTTGCTGTGAATTAAAACTAAATAATGGCTCTGCTTTATGAGATTGTCTTCCCAGGCTTCATCATCACTAGTTATTCATTATGTCTCATGTTGAATGTAGTGTTTGCACTATGCACAAGAAAACACCATTTCCAAATACAGAGATTCATGGACTGCACTATGGGTTGTATATGTCTCTGCAAAATTGTCTGCTCACTTAGAACTAGCATACATGGAAAGCCTGGGCAAAATATTGGAATTGTGACTTCTGCTTTTGATTTATCTCAGAATTATTCCCACAAAGCAGGTTGGGTTTGTGTGTTTTATATCATGAGGGGTAATAGAAATGGAGGATTGATTTATATGAAGCAACGGCCCATGTGTTGTTCCTAAATAATTTGCAATGGACTGCTGAACAGAGGTAGGGTTCAGCTGTATTAGCATTTGGCTGTGTAATTAAAGCTGTCATGCTGTAGTCATCATCTTCAAACTGTGTGAAGTAGGTTTTATCTGCTGGATGTAAATAACAGAGCATGTTACTATAATTGAATATCTCTGCATAATTTCATAAAGTAAATTGCTTAAGCACAAAGCCTATTAACCTCTGCAAATATACAATTAATAGATAATGTGCATTGTGGGGTTAAAAGCAGCATTTCTGTGCTGCTGTATTGGTATCTGTACTGAATTTGAACAACTCACCAACTCTAAAGTTTTGCTAGCTGCTTACCTGTAGGCTTGGCAGCTTTACTGTATGATACCCATGTGGTTCCTTTCTGGGGCAGAACAGCAGACTGTGCAGAGTCACAAAAAATTATGTGAACCCATTGTTTCTTGTATCATTACTTGGTACAGTGATTTGTGTTGACTTAACAGGACATAATAAGACATCAGCACTTCTGTTACTGAACTGTACATGCTTGAGATTAACACAAGTTTCCATGTTCTTTCCTTCTAATAATAGTCTTTTATGTCTTTAAAAACCCTTTTCACACTCTCTTCATTACACCCTATAATACATTCTTTTTGCTGGTGATTTTTTTTGCCATTCTGTTCTCGTGCATGCAGTAGCAAGATCACAAGTAAGTCAGTGGGGATTTTCAGTAAGTTTGTTTCTGCCTTAAAAGAGGGCAAAATGTATTTCCTATCTGGTCTGACAACATTGTACCACTTCTCACAAAACCAGCCTGGATGCTGTGGGAAGAGGTGACCTCTTGTGGGAAATCATTTATTCTGACCAGCAGGAGCAAGACTCATGTTTGTACTGACAGAATGGAAAAATAACTGTAGATGTAAACATATAGCAGTACCCGTGAGAAAGATGATATTCCTAAGATTTTATGTAAACCAGAATTTCCCATGTTCTTCCTTTGTGTAAATTGCTGAATTATCATAAGTGAATGAGGCATGGTTAGGACAAAACCTAAAACTACTTTCCTCTGCAATACTTTCTACAATACATTAGATTACAAGTGGTAAAATAATGGAGATGAGATATGCCACAAAATTCTTAGAACTCCTTTCACTTTAAAAACGGATTTCTGAAACATTCTTATTTTGAAACCTTGGAGCCAGTGAAGCATTTGTCTGTAGTTTCTTTATCTAACTCTCTGAAGTCATAACTGAGACGAAAGACTATCCAGCTTAGAATCACAGAATCCGAATGGTTTGTGTTGGAAGGGATCTTAAAGATCATCTAGTTCCAACCAAACAGTTAAATTTAGCAAGTTTCACTTACTTTCTTTTAACCTAAACCTGCCTACAATCTTTTTTTCAGTGGAATTTCATCTTAGTAAAATTTTATTGTACTCTGAACAAGGACAGTGAGTGCGTGGGTATAAAAGAAAGGGAAAAGATCAGAAATACTATTTTATCCCTTGGTAACTGCAAAAAGCAAACCTCTTAATTCAGCATCAGATATTACTTAAGAATAAATAACAATTTGCTTATTACAGTTATACTGAAATATTCACTAAATGATGATCAAAATTTGTTTCACTTTTTTTTTCAACTACATTTGGTGGTAGAATGTAGTTTCCCACAACAACTCTTGAGATTACAGTTCCGTAATATCTATGCAGCAAATTTTTGCACACTGGTCAGAGAAAATATTTAATCTATTATAACTTTTTTTTTTTAAATCTAAATCCTGCCACTTTACAGTTCTGTAGGTAGGAAATCCAGAAGATTCACCTAAACCACTTTGAGATTCTTCTTCTTTACACTCTTCTGTTGCCAGTTCTTTTCTATTTCTGTGCTGCTACTGTGCTTTACACCCCTGCTGTCACATTTTTTTTGTCATGAAAACAGGCAGCTTTGAGGCAGACAGAATCTTACTTTAGGGTGGTAAACTACTAAGCTACAGCTTTCAGAGAGACGTGTCACCTACTCTTTTCATTTCATTATTTTCTCCAGAGAAAGAGGATTGGATAGGGCATTGAGGAATGGAGGAAATCTTTAGATAAAGTATATTCTCCTTCAGAGGAGGGGATTTTCTGTTATTTTCCTGGGAAACAAGTATTGTCAGATCAGCTTGAGATGTTTCTGGAAGTCATGTCTCTTGCAAATTTTTTTTTTTTAATTCATGTCATGTTCTGATGCGAAGTCTTATGACTAGTTAACAGGAAATCCAATATGAGTTATCCTCTAGTTTTAAGCCTTTAGTCTGGGGGTCATAGATGCCAATAATTTGTAAAGAAGCACAGCAGGTTCCTTCTGGGTATCGTGTAATACCTCCCAAACATCAAAGCTGGATATCTCTGGACAAGTAGGACTGGTTGAGGGCAGTGTGTTGTCACTTCCACTGCTCCCAGATGTAAATCGTTCTTATTCCAAAGCACTTGTCTGTTTTCATCATGTTCCTATTCCAGTTAGTGAACTAGTAACATAGTTTCTGCTTTAAAGGGCACTTTTGCAAGCAAAATATGCTTCTAAAGCAGTACTTGTGTTTGCAGAATTTATTTTTTTTATTGGAGTCATTAATGTAATAACCACCATATGACATTGTTCAGCGCTAAATTTTATCACAAGGTAATTTGTGTATCGAGTGAATTAAGCTTAAGAAAGAGCCAGCTCACACCAGCCAGATGCATGATGTTCATTTTTCACCTAATAAGCACAATGGGATCCATTTGGCTTTGTGAGTATACAGAAAATGATGGATGGATGGATGGATGGTAATTGTGGACAAACTCTTTACATATGTGCAAATATCCATTGTAGACTTCCTATAGTTAGCTGACTGCTACCTATTACAAATAAATAAGAAGGGACATTACTAAATTTTAATACAGACCAATCATATGTAAACCCTAGTGTTGTAACAAGTTGTGGGAAGGTTAATGAGTGAACCTGGAATAACTTCAATAATGCCATGCAGTTACAAAGGTAACACATATTTTAGCAATCTCTAAAACATTCTTTTAGATTTGGAAAAAGAGAAATTCATAGTGGTTAAACAATTTTTCATGTAGTGTATCTGGTAATTGGTCCACTGAATAGCATGACAGAACGGGGAAAAAAAAAAAGGGAGCCAAGAAAACTGTGTTTATTAATTATGACTAATACTTCAGAACCTGGGGGATAAGTACAAATTTATTGCTAAATATGCTTAAAGTATTTTTGAAGCTCCTTATTTTTCATCAAGTGTACTTAAGAATGTGATTATGTCCTTTGTTGAAGTATGGTTTCAGTCTCAACTGGCAAATTCCTTTCTTTTCTACCATCTTAGGTGACAACTAAATAAAAGCTGCTGTGGCAGTTTATTATGAATCAGACTGTTTAAGGTATATGAAGAGTCTCAACTGTCTAGAACATCTGCCCAGGGTCTAAACAAGCCTCTAACTGTAGGTTGAAAAACTTATATAGAATTGGGTTTATTCTAGTTTTCTGCCTGAAAACTGCACAGGATCTCTTTTAATATCCCCATCTGTATGGAGTGCCCTCCTTTTGGGTACCATCTCCAAAGCAGGGTGCTTAGCAAGTTGTCTCCACCAAAGGATACAGATGTTTGTCCATGAGAAATTCTACAACAGCTGAAACAAGTTCAGAAATTGGTCCTTACTTTGCTGCCTTTTAGCAAACCTGGATGGGGTTTCTGATTTCTGTGCTAAGGCAGTGGAGGCTGAAGTACTTAAAGGTGTCTTCAACAGCACACAAAAGCTGCTGTTATGTACAGGTTAAAGGATGAAACCCGTTGTGTGCTTGGTTGCTACGTTTAATCCTCCTCCACACTCACAGTTCTTAATCTGTATGTTCCAAAAGTTATTCTCGGGAGTTCGCTTGTCTTTTTTATATATTTATGGCCTTATGTCTTCAGGGCTTCATGTTCCTCCTAGATGTACAGCACTTTTCCTTCTATGTTGAAAAATAACTGCCCTTAAAATATGCATGCAAAAAGTGGGAAAGCTAACTGTCATCTTGTTCCCTTTGCACCTCTGCTAAACATCAACATAGACTCTTTTTAATCACTTTTCTTTTGTTGTTTTTTCTCCCCCACCCCCTCGTATGGCTTCAGGCAAGAACCTGCCATACACCCTATTTACCTGAACTGGTTTGTGTCTCCATTTTAAAGTTAATACTGTTTTAGGTAAGTGTTGTCTTAATGTTTTATGCTGTAACAAGAATATCAATACTCAATACTAAATTAGCTATAGAAGGTTCAGTTACTCTGGGAGCAATCTGTGTCCATCTGTGTTGTTTCTGAACTGTGCTGAGATGTTGGTCTGCCATTCTTTGCTTCTCCCTGAGTGTGGCACTAGTCTCATTTCTGAGAGCTCTGGTGTTTAATCTCTACTTGCATGTACAGCTAACAAACTGTTGAAACCTATTTTGCAGTATCTCCATTTAGTTCTGCTTATATCACTGGGTCCAATATAGATTATGATGACCATGGCTTCCTTCCAGACCTTCTCAGTAACTTGTATTCTTCTAATATGGTGTGGGGTTTTTTTTCTGCACTGGCATCTGGTAGGCAACAAATCTTCTATGAGTCATGACAACACACTAAGTTTATCAACATTTCCTGGTATTAATTTCCTGAGAGCTAGCTTTTCCCATATTCAGTTATTTTTGCTACTCCAAATGTAGGTCTGTATTCCTCAATGAGGCTGTAGAAGGATAACTTTGTATCTCTCATGTGGCATTAATTTTTTAATTTTTAGGATATCACAGAATTAAAGCAGAATTTTTGGGCTGTATCTGAGAAGAAAAAGCAGATATCATCAAATATGACACACATTTCAGTAGTGCTAATTTTTCTTATTTATGGCTTTTTATTCCTCTGATTCAAACTACACTGTCTTCCTGATAGTCATGTCACTGGAATCTTTAGTTAAGTTTTTATCTTCTGACAATGTTTCACAGTAGGGCGAAATATATCTCAAGATCAGAGTTTTAAGATCAGCTCCAACAAAAGAGAAGGAGGGCAAGTTCCTTACTCTATCGAGGAACTTTAATGTTAGTACACATTTATGCCAGTTCAGTTTACATTTTCGAGGAAGCACCAATTCTAATCTATAGTTCACACTGCTACTGTAGGAGTGAGTTAATCTATATTATGTCTTTCCTTTGTTTCTCAAATTAATGTTTATAGATTAGCCTGCTGGAGTCCCCATGCAGACAGCATTGTAGAAATAGACACAATCAAGATTCAAATTCCCTGTTTTTTCCATACATATGAGATTAGAGAGCTGGATAGATACAGTAATTGTAAGCAAAGCAACTCACTTTCTAAACTAATTTTTTGTTCTATAATAAAAATTAAAATTCTTCTTCTTTAGATACTTTACATCAGGGTAATATGTCTTTAAATGCAAGCCTCCTAGTGGGGATGGTATATAATTTATTATATGGAATGTAAAGTGAGTGCATGACTTTTTGACTCTGAAAGTAATGTTGAATATTTCTTCTTATAGGCTTTAGCAGCATAATGACTATTAGACTAGAACCAAAACCAAGACATAGTCTCCTTTTGTGCTGGATTCCACAATATTGTAGAACAAAAAAAGAAAGTTAATGAAGAATAATTTGTGATCAAACATTTTGTGAGCTTTAACAATTTCATTCATAGCTAAGTACAATGAAAGCAAAACTGGAAATGTCAAAATTACTCACTTCGGTATTTCTAAGTGCAGTTGGTTAGCAGTTTTGTCAAAGATTATTCAGAAAAAGGAGTATTATTGATTTTCTTCTTTTGAACCTGTTCTATTTGTAATCATTCTTGGGAACACTTAATTCATCTGTTCCCTTTTTTGACAGAAGAACCCCGTTCCTACTTTCTGAGTAATTCTCATTCCATCCCGATAGAAATAGCAGTATTATTAAACAGTAGATGAAAAATTCCTCCTTCTACTTCCATTCCTGTCCTCAAATTCAGTAGAGGTTTGAACTTTGGCAGCTTTCAATGTTTTTTTACTGCTGAAGGATGGTAGAATTTTGTCTTGGTCCTCAGTTTTAACTATTCTGATAATATGTCCTAGTTTTTCCTAGGGTGTTGTTTTGTTTTCCTTGATCTTGTTTTTTTCTTATTATGTGTTTTTATTTGATCATCAGACTGAAGAAAACCAATGATTAAATGATCATAATTCTGACTGGATTTAGCTACATTTTCCTCACTTTTGATTCAGAGTCATGTTACTAGTCATAGAACTTTTATATAGTAAAACACAGATGGATACATATGCATGGCTAGTCATTCTCAATTTCAGTGCTACCTTTTTCTCCTTTCGTTGTTGAAAAAATATTATCTTTAATGTTTCTTTTTTCCTAGAAGAGGTAGCAAAATCCTACAGATAAAATGAGAGCATTCTTCTTATCAAAGGTAGTTGAGACAAATGGAGTTAAGTTCAAACTGAAATACTACCAGAGATGTCCCTCAGCTCAGTAGTGATATCTGATACTCTGAAGAGACTTTTCTATGTGATGTATTAAAAATTAGAAGTCATTAAAAGATGCATTTCTGGAGCAGTTTCTGACCTCACACCCATAGGGCATTAGGGTCAAGGCTGTAGGAGCTTTTCTTTTGAAATTGTATACTGGGTAAGTTTTCACTGGCAAGCAGGACAGTACATTTTAAAGGGGTCTGTATGAGAGGAATATAACATAGTGATGTCTGGAAAGAGGTGAATGTTACTCCCATCTTCAGAAAAGGTGACAACCTGTCAGTCTGTTATCAGTGTCAAGAAGTTAATGGAGCATGTCTTTATGAAAGCCATTTGCAGGCACGTGAAGTAGAGGAAGGTGACTGGAAGAGCCAGCACAGATTTATGTGCAGACTTTGTAAGACCAACCCAGTTGCCTTCTGTGGTGAAATGGCTGGCTTTGTGAACATGGAGATATAATTTTCTGACTTAAGAAAGGCTTTCACCCACAGGATTGTCATAGCCAAATTGGTGAGATAGGGGCTGGATGAGTCGAGTACAAAGTAGATTAGAAGCTGGCTCAGGCTGTCAGATCCAATGTGTAATGATTAACTTTCACAGTCTAACAGAGAGATGACTGGTTATGGCACTCCCCAAGGATTGATAGTGAGCCAGTGCTGTTTAACATCTTCATTAGTGACTCTGGTGATAGGATAGAGTGCACACTTACAAAATCTGGAAATGACACTCAACATTAGTATGACAGAGTGTAAAGCTACTGTTCACAGGAACCTCAACAAGCTGCAGGAGTGGTGCAGCAGTAACTTCATGAAGTTCAACAGATGCAAAAATGTGAATATGCGTACACAGGAATAGTCTGGGGACTGACTGACTGGAGAGTAGCTTTGTGAAAAAGGACTTGGGTGTCCTCATGGGCAACAAGTTGAACATGATTCGTGAGCTTTCGTAGAGATGAAGTCTTAACTGCACACTGGACTGCATTTATAAAAAGATAAGTAGTAGTTTGAGGAAAGTGGTTACTATCCACTCTGTACTTTTTTAGATCATATGTGGATTACTGTGCCCAGTTTTGGGCCCCCAGTATAAGAAAGGCATCGACAAAAGGGAGTGAGTCTGGAGGAGCATTGCTAAAATGTGCAGATTGCTGGAGCACATGACTCATGACGAGAAGTTGACAAAGCTGGTTTTGTTTTGTGTGAAGAACAGAAAAGCTAATGGGGGATCCTGTTGCAGTTTAAAACTTCCTCAAGGGATTTTAGAGAGAAGATGGATGTCTACAGTGAAAGAGCAAGAGGGGGTAGTCACAAGTTGCAGCAAGGGAAATTCTGATTAGATACATGGAAGAAAGCTCTCAGAACCTCACTCTAAAAACTGGAATAAGTTGCCCAGAGAGGCTGTGGAAATTATTCTCTGAAGATTTTAAGAACTCAACCTGATCTAACCTTGAAGTTAGTTCTGCTTCGAATAGGAAGTTGTGTAAAGTGAATTCCAGAGATCCCTTTCCACCTGAATTATTCTAAGGTTCTGTAGAAAATATACTAGGAGAACTTCAGTTTTAAAGATTCAGGGGCCTACTTCTCTAATTTACATCAGAAGCAAGTTATATACAGCCAAAGGCTCTGGTTTTTCTTCATAGCTGTGTGTTTAAAAAGAAAAAAAAAAAAAAAACACCAAGAAACTCTGAATGTCACGTTGCTGATGTTATTTGGCAGAAGCAAAACAAATACAGCAAAATCTGTATTCTTAGAAAGGCTTTGAGATGTACAACAAACTATTGAAGCCTTTGTTAGTATTTTTCTTTTTTCATCAAATTGCCTGTAGCATATAGTCAGAACTACTGGTGATGTATGTTACAATATATCTAGTTAAAGATTATAAAAATAAAATTCTTGTCCTTTAAAAGAGGAAATCTAGGATCATGGATACATGGATCTTGTTTTTAGACCTTTCTTCTGTTTTTAGTGGTGACAGAGGAAAGAATGGATGCTAAAGGATGCAGTAACAACAGATACCATTAAGACAGACTTGTCCTCATGGAAGGCCAATATTAATAGCCATTCAAACTTATTTTTCTTAAAATACATGATGTTGAAGATATCAACATATCAATACAATACTGTTGAAGATAACAGTAGACCATGCCGTGTAAACACTGGAGTGATCAAACAGCTCATTAAAAAAAAATAATTCCATTTGATTGTGTTGAATATTTGCTGGGTTTTGGTTTTGTGAGGTATATTTTTCTCACAGATCAACCTCATCATGAAATTAAATTGCACTTAATGAAAAAGTAATTTTTGTGTGTTGAGGGAAACATAGATATTTATTTAGAATTGTCATTGTAATCTGCTATCAAAAGCACCACACATCAGTAACAGAGTATTCCCAGTGTTTTGAACTGTTGGAATCTTTAAGAAAAAAACATTGTCATAGTAATTCACTGTATTTTAGTTGATTTTATCACTGACTCTTGGTGTCAGTGACCCTTGTCACAGACATTTGAAACATGCTTGAGAAAGCCAAAGAAAAGATCCTGGAACTGCCAAACTTTGTAAAATACATGTTATTCAGAATTGCGGTGTTGGCATTTAAAGACTTACTACTGTGAAATAAATTGTTTCAAGAACAATGGAAAGCCTCTCTGGTCTTATGAACACTCCAAGTTAAAAGATTGTGGAAACAAACAATGCTATAGGTAAACAAAGAACAATCAAGTAACTTTATAGCTGGCATAGCAGTCTCAGGACTATACAACAAGGAAACATTTTAATTTTACAAACACTTTAGGTTTTTTGCAGGTCAGGAGAGTTTATTTCAACAGATTTACTCTCTTAATTTTATCTCTGTGGGACTGGATGTGTGTGTAAAATCATAAATTACCTTCTGTTTTTTGGTACAGGCTGAAAATTTGGACTGTGGGTTAATTTAATCTGTTATATACCCATAAATCTGTTGTGGGGGAAATAATTTGCTGTATTTGTGATTCCTCTGATACCACACACAGCCTATTCTACAAAATCCATTGACACGTTAATAGAGTACTAGATAGTGAGGTTAAATTTGAATATGTGTGCTGTGAGTACAGCGATTATATATTCATACACACACACAAATCATGGCACAGTTTATTCTTAGTCCGCATAGAAATATGTTGGCTCTTGGAGTAGTTTGAAAGAAAATTCCAGTGTTGTGCTTTGTAGGGAGAGCACTTGTGCACCATCTCACTATTTGCTCAGCGTCAGTCCTGTATGGTAGTTAGCAGCTAGTTAGTTTTTAATCTTTGAAAATTGTAGTGGATATTTTTTTTGCTGAAGAGCTGCAATAATTTATTTTGAAAGGAATTTTCCAAATAGTATGTGATTATTTTGTCAAATCAGAAGTCACATTGATGATATTTTCAAGTGAACATCAGTAGGAATAAAACTTCCCGAACCTTTCACTCTAGAAAGCTGAGTTGCATTTCTTCTAGTTCAGTTTTATTCACTGATGCTGCAGATTTTATAGACTAGGAAATGTGCTCTTACAACTTACATAAGGTTTTTTCCCCTTTCTTAATTCTTTATATTTTTCTATTCAACACACTCAAGAAATCTTCTTGCACTTTAGTATTCATATGACATTATGACTGATGTAAAATAATACTTAACAAGAATAGGTGGTGTTACTTTTGACAGATCTCTAAGAGGTATGCTAGCTGTTGATAGGATTACTGAAACATCATAACTTCATGCAAGATTTTTTTTTTTTCCACTGGGAATACAAAGTGGTATAATTACTCTTCAGTGCTATTAAGATACCCCTGGTATATTCTGGTAAAAACATATATCCCTTGCTATATCCGCACTTGTTTAATTTCTATGGAGAATGATCTTCACAGTATTTACTTTCTTCTTTGCCAATTAACTGTGGATATTTTATTAAGTCTCATCATAGAAAGCTTGAGTAATCAAGCTCATCTGATTCTCTAAGTTACCCAGAAAGAGAAGTTGTCACCACGACTTACTGTTTGTGGATACCCAGAGGATTTCTGCTTAATGTGTTCTGACAGAGCTTTCCATGCTCTGCAGTTCAGCTGCTATAGACGTGATGCCACTAAAATGTGGTGGCTGAGGCAGCATGTGCAAACACAAAATGGCAGGACTGGTGAGTTTTTAGTGCAGTTTCTGAAGACAAAGGGGAGAGGGTATCAAATGATACCTGCTTCATCCTTTAGAGTCCTTTGATAATAAAACAATTCACAACATTCTTAAGACTAAAGCAGACAGGAGTATGTACACAGAGTACAGCATGGAATTTGAAATGGGCTCCATTTGTGTATTTTGTGTACAAAGTGAGGTGCTTAAGGCTCCTTTTCTCTTGACATTGTGTAAGGTCAAAATCACCTACTGGGACCCAAAGAAGCCCTATGGGAAAAGTAGGATATTACACATACTGAGGGCAGCAATCAGGCCAACAGCAGCTTCCTACTAGACCATTTTACTGTAACAATGTGAGGTTAGACTTATACTGTTTAATCTCATGGAAGACTTTAGAAGGCCTTGGTTCCCATGGAGAAGCTCCCTCTCTAGTAGTAAAATGTGCTTATCAACCCCCTGTGAACAGTGGCACAAACCCCTGAACAAACTCGCTTGTATGCAGCATAAAAGGGGATCAATGCCACGGCATGAGGAGACTGAATAATGAGGGGATAGTCAGATTCAGATGGGGCTAGGTCAGTGCTTTTTCATGATTTGATGGGAAAATCAGACATGAAAATTCATTTTTATAGGATGGGATTAACTTGCAGATGTAAATACAAATGTAGAAAATGAGTAGAATGAGTAGATGAGCAACTGTGGGGAAGACTACAGGATAGGAGAGGGAACTTTGTCTTGTATGTCGAAATAATTGAAAACCTGACAGAACATAAAATGTTTTTTGCTTCCTGACCATCTTGAAGTCATTAAGGAAGTTACAATAAATTTTCATAGAATTTATATTTCACTTTCACCTGAATGCCTGGTGTATTGTATTTCCTACTCAGATGGTAGGCTCCTTCTGCCTGGCACCGGCAGGTTGGTGTAAATTACCCAGTGGAAGTTAGAATGTTCTTTCATTACAAGCTGACAAGGTGAAAGACATATGCAAAACCCAATACACTTCCCATCCCTACCACTGTCTCATTTCTTCCTCCTTCCTCAAGAAAACCTAGGAAAAGAATAAATAATCCTTATCTGAAGAAAAGTGAAATTCTTGTCTGAGAACTGCTTGATTTTGAGCAGAAAAAAGACTTCAGAGTTAAACAGTGGATTTTCTCAATTTTTTGAATCTACATGATACTTTGATTTTCTGCTTTGTTTTTAATCCAGAGTTTAAAAATAGTTTTTCCATGCTACACAACTTAGAAACAAAAATAAAGTTCTTAAGATCTGGAAGTATGTTTCGAGAAAATCCACTTCTGCATTGCACTTTTTACCCCATATAAATACTAGTAAGAAGATACAATGCAAAAAAAAAAAAAAAAAAAAAAAATCACAAGAAGGATTTATCTCAATTTAGATAACATTTGAGCACTAAAGTACTGAGCAATGAATCACACATTTCTTCTGAGGCATGCAGGTTTCCTTGCATATGAAATTGGGTGAACCTTGGAACTTTCCTCATAGAAATGTAAAGCATACCTAACTCTGTACTCTTCTAGAAGAAAACTCTTTTGGACTATGAAAAGGCCAATGGCATATTTGCTATGTTGCAGTTTCATCAGTAGTTCTTCTACCACTAGTTTAATTAGGTCACGATACCTGTGGAATTATTTAATACCATACGATAATATTATATCTGCTATGTTGGCGGTCTTCAGGATGGGGATTCTGTTACCCTTATCACTATGTGAGGCAGAAAGAATGTGAAGACCTAGAATAATACTAGCACAAAGTATCAGTAGCATAAAAAGCATCAAAAATTAAAATGAATGTTTGTTGTGGTTTTTTTGGCCTAAATTATTAATTTCATTTTGTGGAAGTCAATTTAGTGTTTCATGGGGATGGCCTTGGCTTTTTCTCCCTCCTTTTCTGAACACATTTATGTGGAGTTTCTTATGATGTCTTTATCACAGAAGCATCTGTATATTAGCGATACTGATGAGTACATAGTATGGTAATATTAAAGCTTTATTTAGGACAATCTTTCTGTGGCATTAGTAAAAAGCAGGCAGGTTCTTGGTGGGATTTTTTTTTTGTCTTCCAAAACCAGTAATTCAACTGTGAAGTGCTCTTACATCTTTTGGGGGATTTTACCCCACATCTCTAAAGCATCTTACTGTTTTAAACCCAAATATTAAATAGTTGCTCTGTAATGAAGAAGCGTATCAAGCTTTCCTTTTTGCCTGTACAGCACCTACTGCAAGTGAAAGTACATGACCTCCTTTATATTCTGACTCTGTTCTTCTGTAAGCGAGCGGCAATGTTGTTAACTTCAGTATACACAAAAACAATATTATAAAGGAATAAAAAAATACTTGTAGTATACAGCTATCTTTTCTCCTTTCTTTATTGGCAATACTTGCCATTCAGACATTATCTTCTAACAAGTTAAATTGCAAAGAAATAATTCCCCAAGAAGGTCACTTTCAGCTTCATTCCTAACTCCCCCTATTAAAACTGAAAGTGTTGGCAGCCACATTTTCATGATGTTTACAGAATTGCTCAGAAATTTACAGGTGTTTTTTCCTTTTCTCTTCTTTGTGAAGATGAAAACAAGTTTTTATTGTTCAACAGTTATTAACATATAAGACCTAATACTCCCACAGGTATATTAGATCACCTTTGGCTTTTTACAATTAGAAGAAAACACCCTGGTGGATTATTTCTTTTATCTGTCAATTCATTGGTGTCTGAAGCTGGTACTGCCAAACTCTGGAAGGGTTTGTTCTGAGTAAATGCTTGGGGGCTTGCTCTGTAGATTTTTAAATGCCTTTGGGAGGCGAGATCAGATGTGTAAGAATGTGATTGTGTTTATTTTTTACATGAATACCGCTGGTAGAATCCTTAGGGATTTGCTGCATCAAAGATATTTATGAGAATATTGCCCTTGGCTACCATTTGAAAGGGAGCAATGTAGGACAGGGACAGATGAAGGGTAGGCAAACTGATGACTGGCTATAGAGAATGGTGAGAGTCTTCTAGATCTGGATACCCTTTCTGATACATAGCACTCAAGCAAAATAGGTGAATGTGCAAAAATCTTCAGTTAAATTTCCATTTCAAATGTTTGCTTGTGTATTACAGTTCCTGAATGTTCATAATTTCAGAGAGAGCAAAGCATAAGCAGGATTAGTAACTCAACAAATGGACTCAGTGTATGCCATTGTGGTGTGGGCTTGTTTGGAGAGCAAGATCTTCAGGCATGTGACTATTATATTTGACATTTGGTGTGAAACAGATGTTTGCTGGTTGTGTGCATGAATACTTCTGCGTTCTTGCAATCTTCCTACTTTTAAGGGCAGAATTGGGCAAGAAGGCGGTAAGTAAAATCTGGCAGATTTGTTACAGCAGTTCCTCAACATGTCTAGGTTTACATTTCCCATGAGTAACAGGTAGTAAAAATGATGAAGCAAGCAGAAAAAGAGGAGAGTTACAAAATCAAATTGTATATAAAGTTTCTCTCACTAAGGATGTATTATTCTAGTTAGAAGAAGGAACTGTTTGCCTTCAGTTCAGTAAGAGCTCTCGAGTAATACAGAGAACTGTTGAACTCAATGATCTTAAAGGTCTTTTCCAATCTAAATGGTTCTATGAAGTAGCTGAAGAGCCATTTAAAAAAAATTACAACATCTAACATTTATATTAATTTTGCTGACCAGAATAGTTGTATAATCTATTAGTAATATACATCTGCTGATTTATAAAAATAAATGTGTATGCGCGTGTGCATACATGTACAGAGGGCTTTTAATTAGTTGCTGAGATAATGTATAAATCTCTGCCCCTTTAAATTTGCTGATTGAAAAATGAAGAATTCCTGCCCTTTAAATGTTCAGCTTTCACAGAGGTTACAGTAAATCTCTTAATCTCCCAAGCACTTATTCTCCTCTGGGTTTTTCACAGGCATTATCCACAGGACATTCATTTCCAATCTGTATTTAAATCCAGCAGTAACTATGTGGGCTTTGAGCTATCTGCTTTCATGCGCTCCTAATGGGCTCTGCCACAGGAACTCTGGATGAGCTGGAAAAAAAAATAGATTCAAGCCCAGTCATATTTGGCTTCCATTTCAGCTTAAGCTGAGTCTCTATTTATTCTTGGTGAAGAGAGCATTAAAGAAAGCAATTATTTGGGGGTGAGAGAAGGGCAGGAAGGATCCGCAATAAAGGATTTATTCTGGCTTTAGAGAGAACACCAGCATATCAGTTTTTCAGGTTCATAATGGGACGCAGTTGAACGTATCTGCAGAATTAGGTGTGAGGATTTGAAACATATCCTGGATTTTTGTCAAATGCCCTCAGCACTTTTTTTTGTGTTTCTTACAGAAACTGTAGACCAGATTCTTAGATGTAATTGGTCATAACTTCACATTGTCCTGTAAATACACAGTAGCTCACAGTAGCATATTTTCCCATTAATTTGTAGATGCTTTGCAGTTAATATGCTAAATGACACATTTTTGTAAGAGAAACAGTATTAAATTTATATTATCATGTGAAAGAAAAAAACAGAAACACAGTGTTCTTTTAAGTAGTTACAATGAAGCTGCACCTGGACCTTCTGGCATTTTCTCTCCTGTGCATCAAAGAATTTGTTTCAGTTTCATTAAGAGTGTACTTAGGATAGGTAAATGAAGGAGATTGAAAGAAACTGTGCTGAAGAGATTTATAGATCTGTATTTCCATCCTATATGCAATAACCTAAATTTGAAAACTATCTTAAATTGTATCCGGAAAAATATGTGATATTAGCAATGAACATAAATCCTTTAAACAGTAATTCTGTTGTTTTCTTCCCATCCTATTTTCCTTTCTGGCATCGTTGTCTTCATTATTCCTCTTCTCTATTGCCATTCTGTGAACCTTTCCCCAGAATACAAATCCTTCCACTTTCTGTGCACTGTATTTTCTGACTTCTGTGCTAATTCAGCTTTGCTTTGTTGTTTTGGCTTTATAAGCATACAAGACAACTGAATAGCCTTCTGTCAATAATACCAAGCTGCATTTCTTCTTTCCTGCGTATAATATTAGATATACTTTAAATATTAGTAGTATAAAGATTTTATCTAATATTTATATTATTAACATTATCTTCTGGTAAATGTGTTTGACTTGAGATTTTACTTTTGAAAATATTCTTACTAGGAAGCATACAGAGCGATGATGAATTGTTCAGTAGAAGATAGATCTTTGTATATCTTTTGAAATTGCATGTCTTGGTCTCATGTAGAGCTATAAGTAAAAATAAATGGGCTAATTAAACTGTGATGCTTATTAAACCCTTGGCAAATTCAGTTAGACCCTCTTCCCTGCTGCTGGAAAAGTCTAACTCAGATCATTATTCACAGCATGAGTAAATTTCTGGATAGATGGAGATTAGGAAGAAAATTTGGGTCAAATCTTGTGAGATACTGCTTACCTCTTTCAGTTTAGATTAAGGAGCTCGGGCCAAGGAGTACCTTGAGTGGAAGTGATGGACTCACACCAGTATCCTGGCTTCTCACAGTAGCACAAAAAAGGAATTGGAAAGTAGTTGCTGACTTGTACTACTTTGATGTTTGACTTCTTAATTTATTGATACGCATAACCTAAAGAACAGATAGTAATATGATCTAATTAAGTGTTATCCAGTTATTTAGTAAATGGTTGCTTGAGCAAACTTGCCTAAAACCCTCTGGTGCTAGGAAGAGAATAGTGATGTGCCTGAAATTGGCTTTTTATTTATGTATTTATTTTTCCTTCTTAAGGGAACAAAGCTTTGGCCAGCAGTTCTAAATGTGTCTCTGATTCAATGAATTAATAAATTGTGGCTTGTCTAACTCCGCTTTCTTACCGAGTTAAGCAAACTCTTGTAAGAGAGTGCACGGGGTTTTTGTAACTAGGGAAGTATTACTTAAGATCGGTACGCTTACTATGTTATTTAAACAAGATGATCTTATATTGGCCCGTGTGCAACAACCTATACTTGCACTACAGATTCCTAGCCAAAATTTTTTAAAAATAAAAAATGTTCAAGGTGAAATAAAGAGGAGACCTGAAAAAATAGTTTAAAAATTGGCTAAGTTTAAAGAGGAAGCTTTCTGAATCTGGAAATCTGTTCTTTAATAAATTATTGTTTAGTGGCTTATTTTCAAAAACATTGAGTTGTTTGGTCACACCAAGTTCTTGTTTGCTGTAGATTGCTGTTCATTACTGATGAATATGCATGCTTGTTAGGAGTAACATTCCTTAGCAGAGTGGACCATAGCAATAAAGCGAACTTGTCTATGAAAGAAGCTTGTTTGAAATAGCATTCAACTTGCAAGTCATAGAGGGTTACGCTGACTGATGGCACATTTAATGATCATGTGGACCAGAGCCCTGAGAATTCTCCTCCTCAACTTTCTGAATTTGTTCTTCATTATTTAAGACCCTGCATGTTAAAGCCTTTTCTTTATTTTTTTATTTTTGCAAAGTACATTTAAGGAAGCAAGATATAGCCATGCTCTTCAGGATTTGAAATCTCAAAATCTGAATTCTGTCTCTCATTTTAAAGCTTATAGATTGAAACACAAGTTTCTGTTTGTCACTTAGAGATTAAGTTTTAATATTTGACGTTTGAGCTTAATTAATTTTCCCAACACTTAATAACAGCATTTAAATGAGGCCTGTCTTGATGGTTAATTACTGGCAATTTATGGCTGTCTTGACATTTTTAATACACTGATGATTACAGTTAAATCACTTACAAACTTATGTACATTTTAAGTTGTTTGCTTATGAACTGTTTATTCACCCCCTTTCATAGAAAAGCACTGTAGCAGTATGGACTACAGGTACTCAGTGTGAATCTGTTTATATCAGCTTCTCATCTGGCAAATTATCTCATAGTCCAGCAGGCATTTTCACCTACTTGTAATAATGATGAGGAAATTCAGTAGCTAAATAACATATCTCAGCCAGCCCAAATGCAGGTGTGGAATATGAGACATGGATGTTTCCTGGCTTGCCCAAAATCTTGCCATGAGTTTCTGGCAACCAATACTAGAATGAAGGATATCTGCTTCATGTTTTGGTTTTCATGGCTTGCCTTTCTTCTGACACAGTCCAAATCTGGCAGGTAATTCGCTTTGTATTTCCATCAAAAACTGTGGTACATCTCTTTATCCTCAACTCCTTAAGCAGAGTCAAATATATATTTAATGTCATATTTTTAAAAGCAATATTGCAAAACTTATTTTGGTTCAAGGATTTTTGTTCTTTAATAAAATCCCTCAGATAATAGTTTCTGATTCTTTGGCTTGCAATATAGTATAAACTTTGCCACCTTAGCAGACCCGCTGTCATAACATTCTGAAGAGAACTATGCTTATATTGATATATTTCTAGGAGTGCAAAAGGAATATTCAGCTACGTTTTTTTCCTCAAATCTTGGCACAGGAATGGTTTATGAGAATAACTGCATGTCTGCTGAAGCTTATTTTCCTGTGAATTTTAGTTTCAGAATTTTCTTACTCATTTGTAAAAAAAACCCAACAAGAAAAAAAAGAAACAAAAAGCTACTAAAACAAAAAACAAAACCCTACAAAACGAACGAAACCCAACCCAAACTTCAGGACATTTTTTTAGCTGGGAAGATGAATTATTTTAATCCTTTTAGGACACCAGATTAATTTACAACATAAATGTTATGTTACGCTGTGTACATTGGGTTAAGCATAATAATATAAAATAACAAGTAGGCCTATAGAGAACAAGAATAGAAATTTACAGCTACGCCATTTCTCATAATGTTTAATTTAAAAGATGTAAATACAGAATTATAAACTGGAAGTTACACAAGTTTTCTAAATTCAGCCAAATACATAAATTATTTTACTCCCTGAAATATAGTTGAACTCATCAGATGCTGTATTGTACATGTCAAGAAATTATGGTCAAATACTCAGGCTCATGCCAATGAGCTGCTGTTCTGTTTGCTTCCATCAACCACATGGAGCTTTGCTCTCTGAGGATCTTCTGATGTTGCATGTAGGCTTCTGTGACTGTCAGTGTCTTTTTGTTGGTTATTCATATCGTCACTTTTGCATGGGTCATTTTACTGTAATAGATGGATGGATTTAAAAACCATTTGCGCTACTATTAATAATCATTCTTCAGGGTGTGCATATTGACAAGCATTTGGTAACAGCTGTTTGAGCAAAACCTTTTTTGATTTACTTCCTTTTTATCTAATTTTACAGAACCATTTCCTTTTTTGTTTGTTTTAGGTAATATTTGTCTGTCAGAAAATATCAATCATAAAATTTTAAGAAAAGCCTTTTCAAATGTCCAGTGAGGTATTTGAATTTAAAAAGAAAGTACTTAGTATAAATTTTGTCAGTAAATTAAAATCAACATAATTTATTTTAGTGGTATTTCTGGCAATAACTTAACAGAAGTTTGGGTGTTGCTATAAAGCTCCCTTGTTCAACTATATGTGAGTGTGTTCTGGCAAATCAAAGAAATTACTTACTGTAGAAGTATTTTGAGGAATTCCTTCAATGGTCATATAGTGTGCTTACTCCTTGATTACTGTTTGATATGTGATGGTTATATCCAGGAAGTAGAAAAGCCTTCAAATGAAATGGATTACACAAACTTAAAACATATATCTTTTAATAATTAGACATTATTGCTGCAGATTATACATCCATGGAGAAGAAAAGGAGATATTTTGCCTCATATGAATTCCACTTCTGTTCTGCAGGAAATATGTTCAGTTTATGTTGTTAAAGCTTGGGATATGCAGGAAAAATCAGTGACCTCTTTAGAAAACAATTCACTGAAAATAATGATGCTACTTGATGCTACTTATATTTGGAGCAATAGATTATATTCGCCCCTTTTACATTCTAGAATTACTTTTGGTAATTTTCTTTAAAATGACTGATTTTCCAGACAATTGTGGTACAGTGTCAATGAGCTTTTAACTATAGGTAGGAGTCCACAAGAGAGAAAATAGGTTTCATTATAATCATTAGAGCCACAGTACACAAGGAAAGGAAAAGACTCTGGATACTAAAAATCTCTTCAGCAGCTATTTTAGTTCCACAAGTGTTATTCCTGTTGTTTGACTGAAACAGGATTTGCATGCTCTAGGGGATGTAAGAGTGCTTGGTTACCATCACGAGGAAGTTACAAAGATCTTTTATATACTCTTTTACCAGGTTATATCTTTAGATAGTTCCATCAATGCATTTTCTATTTGTACTGTAGTAAGGAATAACACAAAAGTTTCAATTATTCCAACAAACCACGCTGATGGTGAGTGAAGCATTTAGTAATAGGAGATAAAGTGAATCCTGTCTTTTCTCAGTTCTGTAAGGAGGTTTGGCAAGTCTGCCAATAAGGTTGTTGATCCTTCTTCCTTTATGTCTTGCCACTTGGTCTGGCTATTATTTACAGATTATCTGATATTCATAGTATATTTCTTCTGGCATTCATGAATTTATAAGTAGTTCACTGCTTTCAAAAGCCTTCCTCTGGAAAGGTGAGAAATATGGCAAGATCACTTCCTGAATAGACGTTACAAGTTTGTCTTTAGTGCAGGACTGTGCATCTTCTAGCCTGCCATCTAAGGTAAACCTTGTATTTGGAGATAAACTATCTTTTAAGTATATGATACCTTTAGTGGAGATTCTGTTTTGGGAGCAGAATATAACACTGAGGGTGTGTTCTTTGAAAATGTACCTGATGATGGTGTTGCCGGGATCATTTCCCATTATAGGCTTCTATTTTATCTTGACAGCTGGATTTCTCTTCTGCTGCCTTCAGTGTGCTCACTGGGTAAGATTAATTCTAAATCAGTCTTAGTGGTGTGGGTGTACAAATCCAAAACCTCCAAACAAATAGGACATTTCTGTGATAGGTCAGTGATTTCAAAACTTAATACTCTGGGCTGTATGTTCTGGTAACTAACTGGTTTAAATGGCAGCACTACAGAGTTTGGGGAGGAAGAGAATGCTGTGTTTTACAGCCAGTTTTTTGTAGCATGCAGCCATGACTCTAATAGGCATTGTACTGCTTCAGCTGAGGAAACTGCTCCTGCTGCTTTTCCATTGCCATTGGTAATAAAGCTTCTCGATTTATTAATTACATTTTTAAAAATTACCAATCAAGAGAGAAAAGAATGGAAGTCCTTCCTCTGAAACTGTACTTTTTTCACCATAGGAGACCTTGTATCTCTCTGAAAATCAGCTATTGTGGCAGGATACCTTGTTGAATGTACTATCAGATGTTGCCCCTTTCCTTACCATAATAATCATAGTTACAGCTAGTGAACGACACCACTGAAGCAAGAGTTGTTTTTCTCAATATGACTTTGTAGCATTGTTTGTATGAGATGCTAAATTGTAGTGCTGCTTCTAGCTTGATCTGAATTTCTTGCAGATTTACAGATGTATTATATTAAGGTACCACCCAGACTACATTAAAATGAAATACAAGTCTATCCTTTTTTTTTTTTTTTTTTTTTAAAACAGGTGAAGTGCTCAACGGTTCTATTTTCTAGTCCTATGAATTTAAAGGATCAAAAGAAGCTTGATAGTCTGTAATTTATCACTATGTCACTTTAAGGATAACATCATGCCACTGAAAACCAACTACTCTGTGACAAAACAAGAGAGAAGTCCATTTTTTTTGTGCAGACCATACAGAAGAGAAGAAGGATAGTTGAAATGTTATTTGAATTTAAATGTGCTTAAGTAATTGATAGCTGTTTATCTATAGATATCAAACAAGCAGAATAAATTTGCTCCAATACTTGCATCAGCAGCCTAATTGTAGAAGAGGAGGTGCATTTCTGGATTAAAAGATAGCAGCTTGAAAATACTGTCCTTGCTAGCTTCGGCTTTACATAGCTAAAATGCTAAGCCCCTCCCTCCAAAGACAGCCTTTGATGACCCCTATGCTAATACTTTCTGGCTAGGATTACTCCTGATTACAATGGAATCTAATAACCGCCCTTGGCAGAGATTACTGTCTTCTCATGTCACCCGTGATCTCTACCAGCAGTTCTGAGTGGGTAGGTTCATGGGAATCCCATGCATTTTTGCACTGTTCCAAAAAAATCTGCCTTGCGTGGTTTCAGAGTGCGTTTTGTCTTTGCGTTACCAAATTTCGGTGATGATGTAAGACTAAATATTGCAGTTGGTGAAGTGCAGTGACTTTTGCGTGACAGCTGCTGTAAGGTTTGTGGAAACAGATGCATAGACACATACGAAAATTTCTCTCTACTGTCATACTTTAATCTTCTGGGAGGATTCTCTCACAGTTTATAGTTTGTTGTTCCTTCTATATACATATAACCTCTTGTTAATATTCTTAAATCATTGTTGTTTTAAGAAAAGACTTTGCTTTTGCTGTGCTTTGATATCCCCATTAATACATTTGGGATTTACCTTCTCAAAAGTATTCATTCAAGAATTTCTTTTTTGTGTGTAGCTAATAGAATTGTGCATGTCAAAGTTCCAAGAGGCAGCACTTAGTTTAAAAAACAAAACAAACCAAACAAAACCCACCCTCCAAAACAAAAAAAGCTCCTTATTTGGGGAATTTAAACTAGTTATCTGCAAACATTTCCAGAATATTTCATTATCTACCACAGCAATCCATGTAAGATACATTACAGAAAAGGAAGCAGGCTAAAGGCTTGAACTTGGACTCTGATTTTGAAAGGTAAGAGGAACTCCCTGCTGAACAGGCTTGCCTGGTTTGTTTTTCAGAACATTTTCAGTATGAAGAACATGTGAAGGCTAAGTCATGGTTTATGAGAAGTCACTTGATACTTTCTTTCCATGGAACACTTGAAAGGTTTTGCTGGAGTATCACTTGCTCTGTGCACTTGAAGGCGTTTTCAAAGTTATTCTTTATGCCACAGCATAACATTTACGTTGAGTGCATCCAGTAGTTGATGAAGATGTTAATTTTGGGGCAGTATATTTTTCTGTGACATTCAGTTTTGAAGTAACATAGAGACATTAAGGGAATCTGTATTAAAACCTGGGGAGTTGTACAAATTGTTTGCAGTCTCCTGTTGAGTCTACTGGACTAATTTTCTGTGACCTAGAATCAAAGTCCACTTCTGTTTCTCAACTAAGTTTTACACTTAATAAGTGCAGGTTGACCAACATTTGATATAAATTTTACCATTCTCTCTAGCTTCATCTCCAGATTTAATTAAATGCAGGTGCAAGACTGAGTAATAACTTTAGCACTCTGTTCCCACACAATGAACCCACATGTCACTTACAAGACATCTGATGTCTGATGCAGTTTCCTGTTTGTTTGTGGGAAATGGTTCTCCGTAAAACACTAATTCCTAAGGAAAACATCTGAGCTCCAATATCTGCTGCAAGTTGCAATCTGTTGTCCAGTGCTAGAAATCTGATCTCTGTAAATGCTGCTTCTGAGTAAATACTTTAAGTGGCAGATTCTTAAAGAGCAGAATTCATACCTACTTGGGCTATAATACATTCTTTGCCCTCTCCTTTTTATGTTTTTTTTCTAGCTGTTCCCCCATACTCTGCAGTCTTCCAGATCTGATAGGGTTCCTCTTGCAATTCATTGGGACTTCCTCAAATTATTTTTGAAGAGCAAATTGCACATCCTTAGATCAAATGAGTGAAAGCTCAGGGAGGTACTGAGTTTTTATGTATGTGGAAATTAATTTAAACCTACAGAGCTTTACATGATTTCATATGAACATTTGATACTTTTGATATATGAATGGGAAATCTATGCCTAGTGTGTTTTGTCTTGGAAGCATGTGTATGGCAGAGAATTGTCTTAATATTTTTTCAACGAATTAGAAAAGTTTCTGCTAAATCTGACTACTGTTAGTGTACTTTTTTCATGCAAGGTAGAAAGATATCTTGTAATTGATGTTGAGTCTGGTTTTGGCTCCTGAATAATGAATTAAGTTAAAGTCTTCATTTTAACTTCACTAATTTTTACTTATTTTATATTTAACTGTCTGCTGTAGGCTTTTTGCATTTGACTGTAGATAAGAGCATCAATGCATAGAGATATTTAAAAAAATATTCATGCTTGAGTTGTATTTTCCCCACCTTAAATTCGAGACAAGAAATTAATTACTAACATTATTTTTTTTTCCTTAGTATAATAATACTTCAAACTGTTGTACAGCACAATTTTTAATATGAACTCTTTACTAGAAAGTCATGTTTTCCTATTCTGATAAATTTGAAGAATATATCTTGAAAGGAAACATAACATCAAGAGCTTCCTCTCTTTGAGAAAAAGAGGTTTAGAGGTGAGATTTATCCCTCTGTTTTTAACTGTTTCTAGGAATGAAGACAATTGATCTTTTGGTCCAAACTGTGAATAATATATTCCTGGTTTTTATACATTTTGCTAAGTGCTGCAATATTTCACACTTTATATGCATATCCACACACATATGCATATACATACATGTATGTAAAAGCAGAATACATCTGTATACGTGTTGCTTTAACCGTATAATATTCCAAAACAACATGGAAATTAGCAAACTGAATAACTGTACCTGAATTTGCATGTTACATGCTGACAGTAGTCTAAATTGTGATCAAAATATCTTGTACCTTTGCAGCTGTTTGTCCTTTCACATCCTGCTCAAACGGCTTAAATTTAGTCAGTCCAATCCCAGATGCTCTGTCTTTGTGGAGTAATTAGATCTATTTCTGTTATCAAGTCAGAAACTTTTAATTTCAAAAAAGAACCAAAACAGAGTTTTAAAAATATTTCCAGTTCTGCGTATAATGAGAGTTGCTTTAAATATTCTGCACTGAGAATATGATCCAAATAACTGACTTGTAATTGAACAGCAGCAGATCACTTTTTTCAACCTGTTGTGCCACCCAGTTCTTCACGTTTTTATAATAATACAGATTACACGAATAATTATGAATTACAGAAAAGTGCTTTATCATTTGTACTCCTATTGAGGGTTTATTACTTTACTCAAGATCTGTAATAGTTGGTTCGTAAAGCATTTTGTTTGATTTTCAGTGTATAATTACGTTAGTGCTTTCCCTTAGTTTTGTCAAATGCTTCAGGGTTTTTTTTTTAATTTTTGTAACTAAATTTATTTTTTTGTAGAAACTGAGTACTTCCAAAGTCCTATGCTCCTTTTCCAAACACAGAATTATTATTCCATTATAGTGAAAACTGCAATTAAACACTTTTGATGTTTATAAGATGTGACCCTGTTCTATTGATCTCCTGGTGGTTCGTGAAAGGTACAGTTGTATGCACACTAGGGAAGGGGCCAAGCCAGTGTTTGTCTTCAAGTTTACTAGCTTTTATACAGGTATAATTTTGTTGTGTTCTAGAATTACTATTAAATCTTAAATTTTATTTAAAGGCATTAGCCCTTTACATGAATGTTTTGGCTGTGTTTTGTCATTTGTAGATTATTTCTTATTTTTTCATACACAGATATAAAAAATTCTTCTGAATATATTTTCTTCTCTGAATGAAATAGTATTTATGCAACTGGATATGTTGCTTGTCCATCATAACTGATTGCATAGTTTTGATGAATGTAATCTGTTTTCCTATTGGGGTTTTTTGTCCTTTCAATACTTTGAGAAGCTGAATTTAAAAAAAAAAAAAATTATTTCTCTAAAGTAACTGTAGCTATTTAACTTGTAACTGGAAGAGTTACTGTAGTGTCTCCCAGCAAAAAAACACAGCCTGGGTGTGCTGTGTTGTATTACACTACCCGCGAGTATGAAATGAAGGAGACTGTGGAATAGCTGTGACTTGATTTGAAGACACTCCTGGAAGAGGATAGTATAGCTTCAGAAAGTTGTGGTGATTAATTTGATACTGAACTGAGGGGAAGATCTGGCCATGGATCACTACCCAGAAGAGTTTTCAAACACTGCCTTTACCTAAAATTCTGTGGGTTCAGTAATGACTGTGAATACAAAGTTGAACACTTACAGTACTGAATGATGAGTCAGTTAGCAGTCAGCTGCTGTTATGAAATCTTCCCTTGGCTTTTTAACTAACCTGTGATGTCTTGGATGAAATTATGTCATCGCACAGGTTTGGCAGCATCATTCTCCTGTTACGTGTTTAGTATCCATGAGAGGGCACTCTATTACAGATGTGGAGAAGAGATGCATGGAGAGGCTGACAAGCAGCATGTCTTTAAAGATACAGTTGAAGATAAATCTACTAAATATCTTTTGCTATTACATTTCAAAACCAAAGCAAGCTATTTTTATTTCTTTAGAAATATGCACAAGTTTAAGTATGCAGAAACTTCACAGTAATTTAATATGAATACACACTATGCAACAATTAATAAAAGGAAATAATACAGGTTTGAAATACTGCCTGTTTTGTATTGCTGGACACTGAAATTATTTAGGCACATATTTTTAACTAGTTTATTTTAACATGTCGAGATTAGGAGTGGTTTACATTTATCGGAAGGAGAATGAAATGAATGTACCAAATGCTCCAATGCTCCACCTTTTTTGTTTTTTTTTTGCTTAGCTCACTGACAGGCAGAATAAAACAATGATTTTCACTTTTCCTTGTTCTTTCTGAATCCAGGCAGAAAGTGTTAAAATGCAAAAGCTGTAAGTCTGACACTGTAAATTTAAATTATAGTAGCAGCTGCAGAACTAGTTTTTCTACATGGGCAAATTAAACCTAATAACATGCCCCCAAACCCCTGAGAGGCTGCCATAGCAGCACCAGGCACAAGCAATTTCCATACTGTGGAGCTTGAAAGAGTTCTGCTGAGATGCAATTGAAGCCAGTACCAGGATTTTTTCCTGGTGATTTCCTATATCAGCTCTCCAGAGAGCATGTTAAAGTGCTGAAGCTTAAAGGCTTCCATGTTTTCAGGAGTTGGGAGACTATCTAACATCAGTGTTATTTGTGCGCCAACCCAACTGTTTCAATTACCAATTTATCGCTGGGGACCAGTAATGGATTTTTAAAGTTTGAAGATAGATCTGAGCTCTTACTGTCTATAAGGAAATCCACAATTCTGTTGGGGAGATAGTGTAGATGCTGAATAGTTACAGGATTTAACCCTACTGTTTTGGGTAGCATTTATTAATATGCTTTTATAAATCCTATTAGAGCTGCAATATTGCCCATTCTGCTCTACACTGTGGTATGAAACTGAAATCTGTGTAAAAAATACTGGAAATTCTGTTATTACTCCTATTAGTTTAATGTAATAAAGTTACCTTATCCCTACCTTCAGACTCAGAGTTCTTTAGCAGACTTAGTAAACTGTCATGAAAGCCAAGAATGGCATTATAGTCTCGAGAGGTGCATAGTGTCACTTGCACTGTTCCACAACGCACCTAGACAGCCAGTTAATTTTCTGCACGTGCTCACACCAATTTGGGCAGAGAAGGAGGTATTGCAGGTAATTGTCTGAAGAATCTGAAATATCGTGTTACTGCCTATCAGTGTGATGGGATATTATTTTGGTACTCCTTTTTGTAAAACAGCTAATTTGTGTGAACTGCCATTGGGAAATGTATTCTTCTAGCTCTGTTTTTCTGACCCTGAGACTACAAATTCACAGCCTGTTTTAGAGGCATCTAAAATGATGCCAATCAAAGGAGTTTCATGCATTATTTCGAAACTGGGATTTTGTAATCCATATGGAGTGATCAGGGCAAGATAGTTGCTTTTACACCCGGCACAGTGTCCATGGCACAGTGTGTGTCTCTCAGGTGGGAACAACTCCCCCTACACACACTCAGGCTGGGGTGGTGCCCAGAAGGGTATGGGGCTGCTTCCAGGCTTCCCCTGCATGGGTGGCTGGAGACCACTGTGGGAGCTGCTGGAGGAGCCCAGCGTGGGTTAATGCCTGCTGTGCAGAGCAGGCATGCTCAGGGCTTTGTTCAGTCATCTTCTTGTAGGTTTGAACAATTTCTTTTTGTTTGTTCTGTCTTAATTTTAGGTATAGTTTAGTGAGGCTTGGAGAGGTGGGTTTTCATTTATTTTGTGGGTTTTTTTTTTTTGGTTTTTATTCCTCCAAATAGAGTCCCCATGTCAGTTTTCCTTTTGATTTCTGTGGACTGTTATTACATTGGGAATATGGAGGAACAGTTGACTGTGACTGGCTTGCTGTAAGAGCTGGGTTTCTGTGTAGCCTGCAGTATACCTCTGTTGGGGAGGGAGACCAAAGAAGTGTTTTGTTAGTGCTGCTGGAGGGTTTTTTAAATTATAAGCCAGTGTTCTCAGGAATGCTGACGAATTTCAATGACAACTTTAGTAAATCAGACAAGACATTTTCAGCTGTTCTTCTAAATTTGATGCCTTATTCTTTGTGGGGTTTGGGAATACAAAGGACTCTTTTAAAGGGAAAGATGTGACTGCAGTTCCACAATTCACAGCATTTTAAAAAAATATTTGAAGACTTTGCATCACTGTTTAATACATCTTAAGAAAGTAGATTGGAATTATTTATGACGCTATCAATTCCAGCATGTCAGTAATTAAGGGAAGAGGAGTAGGATGAATTCAGTATGTACCCAATACTTGTCGTGGATCACTTTGTCTAGCATGTCATCCAGAACTTCAGCTTCAGAGCAGCCTGTTGACAACAGTTCATGTGTAGAGCCATGTGGCTTAGCAGTACTTGCCAGAGAGGAAAAAAAAAAAAAAGTGAAGGATATTTTCTGTTTGTTTATTTTCATTTTAAGCATGAAGGGATTTAATGTCATAACTGCTTTATTCTGGTTTAAAGAAAATGGAGTGAGTGCCCCTGATGGGACATTGAGAATTTATGGTATGGTGTTGAAACCAAGATCGTGACAAGCAGCACTTCACACCATGTCTGTGGAAGCAGTTATGTTTTCAAAAAGGATGTTATGCGGAAGGTCACATCTTTGCCTGCCATCAAGATTCTTGTACAATACAGAATTTGTATTTTTAAAGATACAAGATACATTTTTTACAGATTTGTACTTGAAAAATTTGTATAAAGTGTTGACTGTCCTTAGAGTATGATGGCTGCTTTAAAAATTATTACTTCATTTCCTGGTTTAGAAACAATTTTGTCTATAGTTACAGACTCCCTGAATCATACTACCCAGATTTCAAATAGTTTGTGTATAATTCCAGCTGGCTGAGCTAAAAATATTTCATAATATTATACAACAGCCTTATTTCACATAAGTAATCTTGTTTACATGTCGTAGTCTGCTGTGTACATCCTCGTTGCAGTTGATGGTTAGGAGATATTGGTAAAATAATTTCCTGGATTCAGTATCATATCCAGTCAGTTATGCTACATAATGAAATCACTAATTTCCCCCAGTTAAATGGCTTCATAAAATTTTTGATGAAAAGGAAAAGAAAAAAACTCTAGGGATGAAATCACATCTCCATTAACCAACATTTCACTTTAGTTAATCAAGTTTGAATTCCTACACCCATGTCTAGACGGGGTAAGTATGTTATTTTTACAGATGTCAGCTAAACCCTTTTTCACTGGTTTTGTGGCAGATATGTAAGTTCTTTGTGCCTATGAACAGTAGTCCAGTTTGATTTCTAGACCTTGAATGTTAACACCAACTTCTGACCAATTCGGAGTGTCTGGCAGAAAGGCTTTCATTCAGCAGGGTTTTTTCTTGCTGTCAGAAGGCTCTGGAGGGTTTTCAGTTCCTGAGTCCTAGTTCAGGAGATACGTTCCAACTATGACATAATTTAGACCTACTTACTTGTACCACTGATATCTGATGTATAGTGGACTCTATTACTGGAATGTTAAATGTAGTGTGGGATAGTTCTTCTATCCACCATATTCATCCTTTCCTGTCCTATATGATCCTCATAATTTCTGCTTTGCTGTACTACAATATATTTACGTCTGGTCACAGTTCTATTTCTATGTTAGATATTTAGATTCTATATTTAGAGAAGTCTTTCAGAGTGCCTATTCTACATCTACAGTTTACATATAGTAAAACAGCTTTTCTGAGATAACCATTTAATTAAGCTTAGGAATTTCTTAGTACAACTGACAAACATGCACCTTTCCTTTCCTTTGTATTCTAGCAAAATAATTTGAGAAAATGTTTTCCCACAATAATGCTGTAGAATAATGTGGTATGGGTTTTCCCACCTTTCCCCTTGTCAAATTGCTTAATTTTTTTAAATTTGAGGAATAATTACATGCTTATGCTAAGTATCAAAAGCCCTTTTTATTCAAGTGAAATAAATTTCCATTTCACTTCTGATAGAAAGGGGAAGTTGACAATGCTCACCATGCTGTCTGAATTTACCTGTAATTCTGTGTCATGATTTATGAGATTAGCATGTCGATTTAGCATGATTAGAGTGCAGTAGGTCTTTCCTGAATTTGACTATTCCTCTATATGTTAATAGTTTCATTTTTTGTTTGATCCAGTTATAGGCTATTATTAATAAATAATATAAATTATTTATTAAAATTAATAATAATATAATAGTGATTATATTAATATAATAATATACTATTCATCTATATGTTAATAGTTTCATTTTTTGTTTGATCCAGTTATAGGCTATTATTAATAAATAATATAAATTATTTATTAAAATTAATAATAATATAATAGTGATTATATTAATATAATAATATACTATTCATCTATATGTTAATAGTTTCATTTTTTTGTTTGATCCAGTTATAGGCTATTGGATATCGTAAGATCTTTAGTTCAGTATTCTGCTAATTATAACTATTGTCTGCATTTTTCTCTGTCACCTGATTGCAATGGTACTGTTGTGTTCCTCTTCTGTGGTGTGCTGGGATGCTTGTCTGAGATCACTGTTATCCATTAGCTTTAACACAACACCATTATTTGTTGTTTTATGGTTATTTCATTTTTTTTAAAAAAAAGGAAATAAACCAACCTCAATAACTGAAAAATGTGGTGAAATGGATTTTCAGCAGAAATATTCTACCTCTGTCAACATATTTGAGGGCATTTTTCCTAAGTGTTCTTTGACTCTGTGTTAATGCAAACAATCCTACAGAGCCCTGGTGTTTAGTGGCAATAGCAAGTTGAAACTGCTGGCAGAAGTGAAGCCGTGAGACTGCCAGTGAAGTGTAGTGTGCTGTGAGTTTGGAGGTCCTGCCATCACCTAGTGCTGAATCGAACGGCTGAAGTGATACAGAGGACAAAAGCCATTGCTGTGAGAGAGTAGCTGAATTGACTTAAGTATGTTCTCAGCTGTTCTGAACATAACCCCACAAACTCAGGCAAACAATGATACAGGAGAATACTTTGTTTACTGCTATTTTGGGTTTTTTTTTTGAGAGAACAAAATATTCCTTAACTGATTTTCAAGGATATAATTGCCTTTTTTTTTTTTTTTTTTTTAAATCATATGTGGTTCTTCCTAATGTATTTGATTCTGTTTTATGGTCTTTGTGTTAACATTTGCCAAGTAGAATACAGCTAGGAAGGACTGTTGTAATCAAGTATGTGATAAACAAGAATAATTTAGAGTGGAACAAACCCCTAAATTCTTATCTGTAGGCAGAAAATATTCATCCCCTTTAATCTGTGATAAGGGAATATCCTCTTTAACAGGAAGACTAATAGCCTAAAAGAGAGTATTTCAGTGTTTACTTCTTTTATTGGATGTTTAGAATGATCTGTATTTTTTTCCAGTTTGATTGCTGTATGTAAGATTCTTAGTTTGAAGCCTGCTTTTATTGCTTAGAATGACATGTCAGAGTGTAGCTAGCTCTCCACTTAACTGTAATACCAGAAATAATGACCAGCTTAAGTCAGATATAAATTCTGCGAAGTCTAATTTTACATTTGGTTCTAGTGTTTCTTTTTAACTCAGTGTATGCCTGTCCATAAACACTAATTTCAGCTTATTAATCATGTAAAAACCTATGGAGTCAATCAATAAACACAGGGAGTTAATCAATATAAAACCGTGGCAGTTGATCTGTTCTAAAAATACCTCCAAAGTTATCACTTATTTATACCTGAATTTGCTGCCTTTTTTTTTTTTTTTTTTTTTTTTCTTCCTGGGCTAGTAGTAAAGCAGAGAAAAGAATAACTTACAACTAGTGCTACAACAATATTAATAGCTCCCTTTTACAATGAGTCTCTGTAAAAAAGGTATCTGGTTTTGGTCAAAAGAACAAAATGCAAGTGTACGCAGGATGGGTAGGAAGCAAGCTAATACAGGCATTCTCCAGAGTGGCTCATGCTGTCATTGTAGAAGGAAGTACTTGGCACTGTTTAAAGCTTTGACTGTTTCTAGTGCTTTGGTGTGCTGTAAAATAATAGATTTGTAACATGTATGAGCTCCTAGGTCAACCTTAGAAGTTCATAAAAGCCAGCTGCTGACAGCTTGTACCTTGTACCTCACTGGCATGCACTGTATGACACTAACTCTTAATTTCATGAGCCCATGTTCTGTTTTGTTCTGTTTGTCCACAGGGCCTTTGCCTCCTTCAGTGCATTAGAATAAATAGTGCTCAGATTTAAAAAGGAACTAAAAGCTCTTACTATTTTTTCCCTTTTTACATGACAGTGTTTTAAAATTAACCTGCTTAGCAATATAGATCAGGCATTTTTGAAGTCTAAACTTAATGACAGTATCAAGATCAAAGCACATCTAGTTTTTACCTTTAACTGATTTCAGCATGTACTATAATATATTTTGTTGTATCTGGAAGCTTACAGTAGGAATGAAGAAATTATGAATTATGGGCTCGGTTCATTGTATTCGCTTCTGAAGGACAAATTACATTTCACTGTCATCAATTTGCAGTATAAAAATATTAAGTGGATCTTTGATGCAATGATTTTTCAGCTAGTATGACAGCAAAGCTATTTTAGTGTTAACTAAGACCCAGATCTAGCTTAGAAATTAAAGATGCCAAGAGGAAGTCATAATGGGCTTGACTGGGCACCAGATACCATTCTGTTGATTTCTGTAAGCTTTGCTGCAATTTCTGCTTGCAGTTGATAAGTCAAGAGGTGATTTATGGTGGATTTTTCTTGAGGAGCAGATGGAAGGAACCAGCAGTAATCAGAATGGGTCAAGCAGAGAACATTTACATGCTTATAGCACCTCATACTGCATTTTTGTGTGGCTGTAGAGGTGGTCATAAGACCTGGAGGCTCTGACAGCTTATTCCTTCCCACATGTTTACAGTGAATAAACCACAGGAAGCTCTGAGAGCTGGTGCTCTTCCACAGAGAGCTTGGAGCAGCTGAGGAGGCTCCAGGAACATTTATGTTCATTACTGGTCTCTGCTGATCTCCTAGTTTCGATGCTACTTTTGGTCTACCCTCCTGCATTGACTGGCTTCAATCTGTCATGCTGTTAATAGGACATGGCCCTCTATTAGTAAACAGCATTAATCTTAAAGAAGGGGTGGTATCTAGGGGGCCATAAAGTACATCGTATTTAGGAGTTGCTAACCTCTCCTTCACTTCTGTTCACCACTGTCCTCCTCTGTCTTGTATCCCTGCATTTTCTTTAAAGCATGACAGTTCTGGTTTGTGGTACAGAGATAAGAGAAAGAGGCAGAAAGGGGATAAAAAAATGCAAAATATTTAAGGGCGTTTTGAAAACAAATCTGAAGAATTTTACAAGGAAATTAGTGTTTGTTATTTCCCATGGGTTACATTTTCCACTTAGTAAGAAATATGAAAAATAAATGTAATTTGTAGAATTAGACTGGCAAAAGTACAGTATAATAGACTGCACTTCAGGCCTGATTACTCATGTGTCTGTAAGGTTGTTCTCATTTGGAGCTGTTATAACCAGTTTATCTGATAACAGCTTAGCATGTGAACAACAGGAACCAAAAATCTGGATGATTGATTTAGTACCTGATCACATTACACTTGTTACAACTTTCCAAAAAATAAATTCCATGCTGGCAAGAAGTGCCAGATTGACAGCTCTGGAATCTTATTTATCTACTGAAAGAGAATGTTTCTGACAGCAGGAGTTTGAAATCTCTCTTACTGCCCCAAAAACTCAGCCTGGTAGGATTCAGTGCAGAATATAAGGATGCAATTTTGTCCTCAAACCATTGAAGACTTAGTTTCACTGCAGAGGTTAGCAAGCTGTTGCACTGCATGGGGGAAAGCACAGCTCCGTGAAAGGTGTTGAATTCGTGTGATGGAAGAGCCACAGGTTATTATTGTGCACATGGTTGCTCACTGTGGAGCAGAGTAAGAGATCGTCCAGGAGCTGTGCCTGCGTCCTGACACCACGCTCCTTCCCCAGTTCAAGCAGACATGGACCACTTGGCTTTTCATTTGCAGAGGGATTCCCTATGAAGTATCATCAGGCTTTTGGGGATGTTGAGGGAGAACACGTGGGGAACAGAATAAAGGAGAGGAGTTTCCTATCATTTTCCTGCACATGCCAACACTCATACTTTTAGTAGAGAGGAGGGAAAAATCCTCTTGTAGATGGCTTACTGCAACTTTTGTTGGATTTGCCTTGGTTTTAAGAATAGGCATTTGTATTATTATGTGTAGGTGTGAATGAATGTGTGTATCCTCTTTCTTAAGTTAGTGTATTTTTAACGTCATTGCTTAGCAATTTTGGCCTAGAATCTTTGTCTTGTTTGTATGTTTTCTAGTGGTTTACTTCAGGATTATGGTTTTTACTCACACTTTTGAGCTTCAGTCTGGTGTACGCCTTGTTCACTTTTATCCTGGATAGCACAAGAGCCCCTGAGTGTGGTACGCTGTAAACGTGAATTGCAGTGGTGCAGTCTTTGATATAGGTGGTTCCTGATCCGTCAGCATTATTGTAGATGAAGATTGTTTTCAAAGAGTGCTGAGAGATTATCTTGACTTGATGGGTGTCTGTGGAGAACCCAGGAGTTGTACTTTGTGCAGTCTGTGCCTCTTCATAGCCTGCTGCTAATTCTGGAGCTGAGCAGTGAGTGGCTTTGAGTTTTATATCCCATCCAAGCAGGATAATACAGAAAAGTGAAGGAAAAAAATAACATTTCCATCAGTGATTTTATCTGAGCAGCTAAATTTTGAAAAAAGTTCAGAAGATTATTTTAAGATTATACTTTTAACTGTGAATGACTGAGATGTGCAGATAATGTGGACTTCAGATAAAGCTCAGATGGGCTGAAATATATTTAGTTCTGTGATAGTACTAGAGGAAATTGTTGGAAAATACTGTTTAGAACAGGATTAGATAAAACTCTGAAAAATATATTAAAGCACTAATCTTAATTTGGCAGAATGGAATAGGTGAATACTGCTTATAAGTTATTATTTCTTGGATCTACTTATCTAATATGTGAAGAGAGTTTTATAAAATTTAATTTTGCATTTTCTTAGTTGGATTTCAAATGAATGATAGTTTCTACTGGAACAGAGTCTCATCAAGCACATCCCAGCACCCTTGGCATTTCAACCTGAGCCTTACTAGCACTGCAGTAGTACCCCAGGTTGTCTGTATTAAAAACTTGGTGTTTGGGGAAATGGAGAAGAACCAGCAGATTTAAATTAGAAACTAGTTTTGTAATTTGGTTCCAATCAAGAAAAAATAATCCTTTCTCTTTTTTCTCTCACAAAATGCTGGCTTTTCTATAAAGACCGTCTGTTTCTCCCAGAGCTATAGCAACTTCAAAGGGTTTGTCAGCATTAGCACAGCTTGAGTGGCGACAGCCAACAGGATGTGGAATATTTGTACAGCCTTTCTAATTCTACAAGGGACTAAATATATTTACTGTTTTATATGCAAATACAAGAGATGATGATATAAAATTAAAAGAATAACACAAAATACATTCTTCATGTGTTTTGCACTGAATATGTCAAAGCATTGCTAGTCATAATTGAATATAAGTGCAAGAGTGAATACAAGATTATTAGTTAAATTCAAAGTTGAATGGAATCCAGGCTTACCTCGTTTTTTTATCTGTTTTTTTTTGTCGTTTTTAGTGTTATAAATGCAGCATACTTACTGTCATAATTTAATGCACAAATTGTTAAAGATGAGTATTGCTTGTAATGTATTAGAATTACATATATAAAAATTTCATGTTGAAATTTGTATTGTTCCCTGTCTTCCTGAAGAAGAATTTTTGAGCAATTTGGGCAACAAACTAGTAGAGAAAAATAACTGTTGAGACTTTAATGATTCCATGGTAGGAGAATCATGGTAGGAAAAGTAAATTTTTCAGAGAGTGTTCTTGGTGAGGAGAAGCAATCTGAAGTGGTTCAATGAATAGTTTTTTCATCATATTCCACTGTTTAATTGGAAAAATTCTACCTCACGGTTAAAATGGTACAACTCTCTACACAGCACTAGCTCTTGCAGTTTCACTTTTACTATATGCAACTTTGCTTTTTGGTGAATTCTGCAAATACTTGGGGGAAGAAACCAGTGCAAGCATAATTGCAGTGGAGAGTACCTTGAACTACCATCATCATCTTTAAAAAGCAAAGAAATGGCAGGTACTTTGGGGTGGTACTAATTTACCTGCTCACTTTTCCACCCTTGTGCCAAGGGTTTATCTGCTAGTTTCAATGTATTTGAGGAGAAACCCACTGCTCCAGATAAAGAGAATTAAAACCATGAGCATCTCTAGATACTCAGGCTGTTTACACTGGAGAAGGATGTTGCATTGGAGAAGCCTGGATATTACCATTTTGCTTAGAGAAGGAATCTGAGCTCCACATGAAACTGGAACAGTAATAAGCAAAATGGAGTTCAGAAAACTCTGTAATTTTTCCCCACCCTCTTCCAGAAATAGTGGAGGAAAATTTAGTCTATATAGCATAAGGTCAAGAGTGAGATCATTCAGTGTCCGAACAAAAAAACCCAATGTAGTCTTAACAGTTACTTTAACAGGTTTTTGAAAGGCCATTAAAGAGTTTTGGGTTTTTTTTACTGAAATCTTCTAAAACTCATTGTAACTGGCATCCTTCTCAAATTTATAAACAGGGAAAAAAAATGAATCACTTTTCCAAAGCAAAAAAGGGAAAGTGATTGCCTTTTTTTTTTCCCCCCCCCCAGCCATTTTTGAGGGGATGATTTGACTGCGCAAAAATCTGACATTTGTACCAAGTAAACGTCATTTACTTTTTGAGCGTCATTTTGTTTCTGGCCAATGTTACTAAATATTGTTCATTTATACTTAGGAGTGTTTTGTGCAATTTCTCCTTAAATAATGATTTCTCTATTTGTTAAGTATGTGTTTATTTTTCTTGTGAAAGGAGAGAGATCTGGTTCAGCACATTAACTGCTTGGTTGGAATTATCTGATGTAGTACATCTGAGCTGTCCATAAATATTCAAACTTGCAGTATGCAAGTGAGGTAGGAAAGTGTTATCTCCTCCTTTTTACAGGTAGGGGAGTAAGGCACAAAGAAATTGAGAACTAGCTCCTCAAAGGGATCCAGCTATCCAGGTCCCATTGATTTCCTAGGGAGATAGGCACTTAAATATCTTTCTGAAACTGTCCATCTGGCTTACTGTGGAACTCACAAGAGGTCCGTGGCTGACTACTCTTACAAACCTCAGTCTTCTAAATCTTGACCTATTTCCCTGACTACTGCCTTGCCTTTCTTCTAGGGAAGTTTTAATATTTTTCTTTTGTCTCATCTTTTTCAGAGGCAAAGACAAAAAGGAGGCTTCAGTGGTATCTCTAGCACAAGTAGTTGGGGGTGGGGCGGATATGGGGGAGCAGGGGAAAGAAGCTCTTTCATGTTTCCCTTTTAAGTTTATTTTAATTCTAACGCAGTAATCGAACTGACAGTTTTCAGCTAAAGTGTATGTATGTCTGAATACTTCAGACCCATCTTTGACAGAGTTCATTTGACTTAAGCGTCAGGGCAGTGCTTTGCCAGTGGTTAATATACTTAGTATTTCTGTGACCATGAAGCAACCTTCTATAAATATGTTACAACAGTTGTACATGGCTGTCTGGAGAAGTCTGTCTATAAAGATTTATTTGCAAATGTCCTTTTACCCTTTTTTTAACAAGCAGCTTTCAAAGGCTGTTTATATTTTTGGCAGAGCTGTGAGCTTTCTCTCAGGGCTACTCACATTTCAGACAACAGGTGACTTGCATACTTTTTGTTTATAAATTACAAGTAAACTACATTGTCAGTCCAACATATATTTAGAGCAATCATAGCTGACTATATTGCTAACAATTTCCAATTCCTTTTAACGTGTTAGAATTTCTTGTTGGTTTTTACATTTTTGTTTGTTTGGGATTTATTTTGTTTGTTAGTTTTGGGTGGGTTTTTTTCCACTTGAAGACCTCAGGAGTAATCTTAGCACATTTAAAATGTTTTCAAACGAATCTTTCTGCACTCATTCGTTGCCTATGTATTCTCTGAAGGATATATATGCATATATATTCTCCTATATTTGCTTAAAATAATGATCGCTAATTATTCCCTGTTAGTAAGGAGAACACTTGAAGATTGCTAACAAATGATATATACAGGAACACACAGCAAATCACAAATCATCTTATCTGTTCAAGAAAATGAAGTCCTCATCTCTTGGCTGATTGAACACTGTAGAAGTGATTATTTTATGTTTGGTTTTTGTTGCTTTAAATTCTGAATTAGTTGCATAGAAACTTTTGGGAAGCATCATAATGATCGACACTGTTTTGTGGCTCAGTGATGGAAAGAAGTGCTGCCCATGGCTTAATTCCCTGTTGGAATCATCTGCCTGACTTTGCTGAAATTATGCCAGTGGATAATTTGGCCCCTGATATTCCAGGAAACAGAAAAATGGATGCTGAAACCTGCTAATATCACTGGACTGTAACCAAATATCCCTTACTATGGGGGTGGGGAACAACAATTTTTTAAGTAATGATGTGTAGCTCCAAGGTCAGGCAAACTGTGTCTTTATATTTGTGTATCAGTCAAAACTTATTTCGTAAAAGAATTAAGGTTATTTGAGCGCTGTGTCATTTCTATAACAGCAAATGTAAGAAATCAGAAAGCTGAACAACACAATTAAATAGAAATAAAAGAGAAGGTGCTAACAGTAAAGCAAAGTTGAAAATGGAACTTCATGCAGTCACCTGAGAATTCAGATGCTTGCTGCAGGCTCCTCCATCTCCAGAACTCTTGCTATCCCCTTTCATTGTCCAGCTGTACATGGTTTTTCTTCTTTGCTCAGCCAGTGACTTCTCTCTCAGAGGGTGTCAGCTCCTTTCCATACTGTGATTAACTGCACTGCTTTTGATCTGGTTACACACAAGTCATGTTCTGCTCAGGGAATGTGGCAAGGTCTGTGGGGAAAATGCCATCTCTGTGCATGGCACAGGTGTCCAGGGGGAAGCCTTGTATGGACCCTTCCTCATTCCAGTTATTGGGAACCCTGGGCCTGGCATGGTGGGATTCCTCATCTCCCTTACCCTTTACTGTGATGATAGCAACAGAAGCCAAAATAAGCAGAAGCAGTCCAGTAGCCCTGGCAGTTTCTTCTCTGGATGGCAGTGATCCTTCTTGGCAGATGCCTCTGCCCGAGAGTTTTAGGTCAACTCTCAAGTTTGTTTTATAGCTCTTCTCCCTTTCTACAGTTTCAGAGGATGAGAGGCAGTGAGAACACAAACTGCGTCTGAGTGTGTCACAAGGGCATAGGGTGCTCAGGCCATGTAGCAGCATTCAGGAATATAATCTTAAGGCAGAAACACACATTAATTCTGTGTATGCTAATACTAGCTATGGTACGGTCATGAGAGATCAGTGTCACAGAGATCCCCAGATTCTCAGTTTGTTCAGAATTGCTTTGTTTCCTGTTCAGAGGTAGACTGCCTTATACCATGAAGATAATAATTGTTATCCTGCCATTTATATGATAGCTGAGATACCAATGACTAATGGAAAACAGTTAGCATGCTGGAAGCACTAATTGTTAAGATGACTATAATGGAAGTTATTGATGCCTTCAGAAACTTGGTAGGGAAAAACCAGAATTCTTTCTATCAAGAAAATTTTTAATTTGTAGACTATCAAAATATCCTAAATAGCATCAGCATTTTCAGTATTCAAGTTTAAACTACGTGTAGCAAACATGTTGATGAGTGTGTTAATAATACATAAAAAGTCCCTAAGTAGGCACTGACAACATACATCATAATGGTTTGGGCATTTTATAATTGCATTTCTCAATAGCATACAAATGCATATGGTAGCAAGGAATGGCTTCAACGGCTTTTGTATAAAGCATGAATAAGCTGTGTTTTTAAAAGTGTGCAATAGTGCATGGCCTGAAAAGACAAACCACAGTGATGGAAAAAGTAATTTTCATATATCTCTGGGCATAATCTGCTCACAATAAATAAATAAATGCATCAAAGTGGTTAATGGGTAACAAATCCCAGTGCTGGTAGACAAATCCAGGTGTTATCAAATTCTGTCTAGAACTTTGTTTTTACATGGTTGGACAATTATTCATAGATACCTGCATGAACAGGTTCAGAGCAAATCAGTCAGGCTGATGTTTTGTTCTATCCCCCAAGCGCGTATGTGCCTGGTTCCTCTGTGCGTTATCCTTGGAATATTCCGTCAAAGTATATTTGCCTTTGTCTTATTGAGGTTGCATCCAATACTTGTTTGGTGAACAAATGCAAAAAAAGGTGTGACATTCCTTCCTGACATCATACGCAAATCTTGCATTTCTTGCATCCATGTTCCCTCTTAGGATTATGGGGCTACTCCCATTATCTTGCATCTGTAACCTATCTTGTACTTTATCCTGTTGTCTGTCACATCTTTACCTATCTGTTAGGTCAGTCATTTAGACTGTCAGTTCCTTGAAGGATGCACTACCGTGTCTTGTTGTGTGTGTATATATTTTTAGTGCAAAGGCACCTTGACCCAGCTGTGATACGTAGTCTAGGTAGCTATTATGCAAATTTTATCCTTTAGCATCCTTGAAGAACTGCTTTTCAGTAATATTGATTGGCAGCAGTTATCTGTGATATAGTAGGTTTGCATCCTGAGAAAAGGAGGAGAGTAGCACTCAAGACAAATCCTTGAAAGCGACCCTTTAGTTTGTGAAATACATACAAACACCAAATCCAGCATATTGCTGAAATGCAGCAACAAACATGCGCAACTTCTTTGGATGACTTTCCATGCCTGCCCTCATGTTTGCCAGGGCTGAAGTTCTGAAGTGCCCTAAAACTTGTGTGGGCCTTATTTTAGCCCGTAGTGTATTTATATCTTAAATGAAAGTAAAATTTTGTTATAATTTCAGTGAAGAGATTCAAAATCTAGAGGGAATGATCTAAATTTAACTGGAGCCTAAATAGCTCTTGATTTACTTGGTGCACTTCAAATCCTATAAAAGTACGTTTTCCTCATGTATTTACTACGGTCATCTTGCCCTGGCCTGTGCTGATCTCTGTTACACCACTGTGCAGATTTATAGTTCAATTTTTCTTTTCAAAGCTTGCATGCTGTACAACTGAGCTGTTGAAAAGGACAAAAGTGTTCTGAAACTGTTCAGGAGGTGAATCCAGACTGTGCCACTTTCCAGTGACTGCTTAGTTCAGCACAGTGTTTAAGTTAGCCTCCAAGGGTTCCCCTGAGCCTCAAATCAGCATCAAACTGAAAAGCAGCATGGTCAGGATAGCACACTATGTTTCCCACAGCTTCAGAACACTTATTTTCTTTTCAACTTATCCTCCAAGCAATTGAGTCTCTAAATTGGCATCACACTAGGTGACATGCTTAGGAGGGTACATCACTAATAGCATTAAATTGCTGATTTCTCTTAAAAGAAATACAAAATAAAAAGGAACCAGACAAAAATACAAAAGTTTTCTGACATTAATGGAGCCTACGGATGAGAAGTGTGGAAATAAATAACTGCTTGTATAATTATCAGCTTTGGCTTTCTTTCAACTACCCCACTTCTTTGGAATCAGTTAGAGCTTACGGATTCTTGAGAAATTGTTTATATTTTGCAGAAGCAAAAGGATGGAAACAGTCCTGTTGGAAGCTATTTAATGCAATACTCCTGAACATGGCTGTAGCTTCTCATTAGAGATCTTAGTCCAGCAGCAGAGGGTGGACGCAAGATCATCTTTCAGAATTGTTAAATGCAGAGACTGTCCTGGTCCAGACCCCTGGGACCCTATTTCATTTTCTTTTATAGAGGTGTCCAATACTTTAAGATTAGGATGTGATGCTTCCTTTTGGCTTAACGTCAAACCCATATGTTTACCTCCATTTCACCCACAGGGTCATATTTCCCAGTTCTCTCTGCTGCTCTTGTCTTCCCATAGGAAACAGACTGAGGATTCATCTCAGCTGCACTTCAGGAATGACAAGGATAATCTGGCCCTGAAAGCAGAAATGAGGAACTTCTTCTAAGAGAGTTTTGCAGTCAAAGTGTTGAAAGAGGAATTGTAACCCACTGGAGATGGGTTACACTCAGATAGTGTTTTCTGAAAATAAAGTTTGTCTGAAAGACAGAATATAAGAAAATTTGTTTAAATAACTTGGAGAAACAATGGTGACTTAATAGTGATTAAAAAAATATTTCTGAAACAACTTTTTTTCCCATTATTTTTAGTGGGCTTTGGAAAAGCATCCATACAGATTAGGACCTCAGAAATTCTGGGTTCTCCTATGCATTTGTTCCTCATACATCTGAATCTCAACTCTTGAGAGTACTCATACTAAAACAGATATGAAATATATTTATATGTGGTTATTGTGTACTTCTGTATACTTTTTTTGTCATTTTTTGGATAGTTGCCAATAACTTATAATTACAGCAATACAGGCCTATCTCTTCAGCCTCCCATTGTGTTCCTCTATTAGATCTACACATTTTTCACTACAGTAGAGTCTTTCTGACTTCTATTTAGCTGTTTTAAAAATGTGGTAATTTCCACTAGTCACAGCCCTTATGCAACAGCTTTGTTTGAAGTCCCTTGATTTTCAAAATACAAGTATCATTTGTGGAGAAGTAACAAAATATAAGTAGTATTTTCATAGGGAAGCCTCCACAAAAAGAGGATAATCCTGTCTGACCTTTGCAAATCTGTAACTTTTATGTTAATGTATGTGTGTCTGAATCATCACTAAAATCAAACTAAAGCTGTCAAAATGAATCCACCAAATATGGTTTAGTATCCTTTCCCTGAGTTCAACTTTTTTTTTTCAGTGATATCTTTCATGGTTTTAAAAAATAGTTGTACAAATGGGTTTGTATTGGTATGAGTTGATAGAATTTTGCAGCATTTTCCTAATATTCCTCTTTTTCTCCTAATACTCCTCTTTCTGTCACTTTGCTTATTTGTCTGCTGTCACTGTAAAGGTACTCTACTTGTATTTTGAGACAAAACAGAAGATGCCCTGTGTGCAGACAGCTGCTTGTACTTTTGTAAACTCGATTGCAAGCATTTCACACTGTTTTTTCCTGCTGTGTCCATTGCTGGCAATGAATTCAGTGCTGAGATAATCCAACTTCAATTGCCAAAGTGCTTAATTTTATCCGGTATCCTAATTTTTAGTGTGTTTATTGCAGTAATGCCAAGAAATGAATGTAACAGCCCTTAGATTTGTCCAAATAATAAAAAGAGTCAAACATTTTTATTTGGCATATAGAAATAGAACTTTAACAGAGAAGATGAATTGTTCTGAGCAAAAAAAAGATGCTTAATGTATGTTAGTTATTTTGTTAATGAATATAGGAATTGGAGAGGAGTATAGGAGATGCTTTGGTACATGGACTGAAGTATTCCTTTGTCTGAATGAAAACAAATGCATAGGAAAATGTAGCAAGCATATATACTCTTCCTTCTAACCCTTTCCAGCTCAAGGACTGTTGGAGCCAGAGGTGGTTTCTGTGTGTGTGTGCACCTTTCAGAGGATTATTTTTTTTTTCCTGTTGGTCTGTTCAGTCTCCCTTTGAACTCATGTAATCCTTAAGCATCCACAACATTTCTAGGCCAGGAATTTCAACAGGTTAACTGCATGTTGTATGAGGAACCATTTTCTTTCATTCAGTCTTGCTGTTTCCTTCCTTTGAAATATCCTAATACTTGTGTTTGAAGCAGCAGTGAACAGCCAGACTTCTAGCACACTATTTTAGGAAGGACAAGCTTTCCTCATACTGTATTGTAAGTTGCAGTTTGGATACTTGGGATGGCGAGAGAGATAAATATCCTAATCCTTTATAATTACAGATGCCTGCAATATCTCTATGAATTAAGGTGCTATTAAGTAAAGCACAGAAGGGATGTGTCTCAATTTTTAAGATGCCTAGAGATACAGATAATGATGCAAAAGGACTGTCAAAAGAACACAATTGTCTAATTCTGTAATTTTCTCATTTTGGTTTTCTGAATACTGTCTGTCTTAATTGGCCATAAAATATCATGCTGAAAGTTGAACAGGTATTCTGTACCGCAGCAGAAAGTGAATACCCACCTCTAGGATGTCAGAGTATCATCTGCAATAGCGTAATATCCTATGTCTTGTGTAGAGAAACAGGTTTTTGTTGACTTCTGTAGGAACAACATGGATCCAGTTCCAGCTGGAAACTGAGTCCTGCATTTGTAGCCCTCAGGACTGCTTTCTCAGGGCACCCCCAGCATACTTGAAGCAACATCTGTACCCCACAATAGATAAGGAGCATTCAGACACAATACTTCATTGAACTTCTCCATGCTCTTCCTCATTTGAACCATGACTTGCTACGCAGTCCCACGTAAGATGGCCTTCTGGCCACTGTGGCATGAAATAGCAAGAGAAGGATCTGGAGGTTCCCAGGTGCTCTTGACAGGGGAGGGAGGAACACGTAGCATGTGTGCTGGGGAAAGTGCACTGGCATTACTGCAGGGCCAGGACATCACCTCATGTCTGGGGCAAAAGGCTGCCTATTCCTTGCTAATTGTTCAGTACAATGCCATTAGGCAGGGAGCAGTAGCAGTTGGGGAACAGCAACTGGGCCACAGTGCTCCTGAGCTACTAATCCTTTTCAAACTTCAAATCCCCTCAAATGCACAGTAGAGAGTAGCTATGCATATGTCATTTTCCTTCTGTCCCTGATGGGTGAGGAAGCTGATCATGTTCCGGTAGAAGCAACCGTAACTGCTGTAGTTAACATTGTATGATAGCTTTGGTTGTTTTACAGCTAGCTGCTCACAGCTGTCTATTCCCCTTCCAGTCTTAGTTTTGAGTTTTGTTTCTGAAGAAAGTATTTTAAATGTAAGCATCTCATCTGCTTTATATTTTGAGCAGAAAAGCAATAAATAGGCTGTTTTTAAAAAGCCTTGCATTTTTATACAAGTCCTAGCAGAAACAGTTATATTTTTTATATATAAAGTTATGAGTTCAAAATAGCACTTCTTGAAGACATTGTCTTTGAGTGGCCTTGCCTGAATATTGACTGTTGTATAAATGTTTTGAAAATCCTGTTATACTAAAGAAGTTTCACATGTAAGAGGCATGAAAGGCTTCTTTGCAGTTGCATAGGTAAATGGCTACTCCAGGTAGAATGAATCCAGGCTTAACTTGCTCATGCATTCAAGGATACTCTCAGCATAGAAAGGAGGTACACTAAGAATTTGTAGGAAAGGAATAATTAGGAAATTATCTCCAGGAATAGTGGATTCCTAATTTTTGTACCTTAGTAAAATGCTAAACTGTGTCTTCAACTTGGATGTTTTGGTTAGGTGCTAGCTACAAATGGATTGATTCAGATCATCCTAGCTCATAGAGCAGAAACCAAGAGAAAGATTTCACGGGCTAGACTGGAGAAGAGTGCTTAGAAAGCACATAGAGTTCCTAAATAGTACAGGCTGGGGCAGGACACTGAAATTGTACCAAATATGCAGAAAAGAGCTTTATTTTTCTGCTCTATTCTTCTTTCTGCAGAAGCTGTCAAATGGAAAAGTGAGTGTTGTGCTGGGTTAAAAGAGCAGTTTCAAAAGGGGAGGCTGGAAGACAGTTCAATGAGAGACTTAAAGAAGGAACAGTATTTGGGGCTGTTACAATTGTTAGATTAGACTCATCTAGAAGTTTCAGTAAGATAAATATGTAGTTTTCTTTTCAAAATTGTCTACCATTATATTATCAGTATAATTTTTAAATGGTACTGAGTTTTCAGAAGTCTGTTCTATGCTTCTGTGGCGCTGCTGGTCACTGACTCCTTAAAAGAAAAACTGCAAATACATTTCCATTTCAGACTGTTGTGAAAAGACAGCCAGTATAATATGCAGTGCAGTATACTGGAAGCGGAGGTCTGAAAGTAAAGGCATTTCAGTATTTATCTCCCAAAAGCTGACACTATGGTTTTGAAGATTGGTGAAGAGTATAAATTTTCTAAGATTAGAAAGACATCTCTAACTGAGAGATTAGAGGAAGAATTTAGTAACTAGCCCTGCAGCTACAGCAATTTAAATCTGTAGAACAAGCACTGCCTCATGCATGCAGGGATGTTCTTGACATAGAAATGAAAAGGTTCATGAAGACTTCCAGAGGGGGGAATAATTAGGAAATAGTCGGAGTTAATTCTTCTTAGTGTATATTTTTGTGAAGAGAAAAGTCACACTTTCTAATAAATGTTAAACCATTGAGAGGGACACTATTTAACTGGATTTGAACTATTTTAATTCTCTGTGTGTGCATGTAGCATTAGATATTTGATCGTGTCCTTGGTCTTGGGCAGTCTAAAGCCATAAAAATCAGGAGATATTTTCCTCTGACAGCTATACCACGAACACTTTTCTTGTCTCCCTCCAAGGCATTTCAGCCTCAGTGACTGGTCTTTCAAACTCAGTTTCTGTAATTTGTCAGAGTATGCTGCTGAAACAAAATGTCAGCCACATTCTCTGTTGAGGTTCATGAGTGTTGTATAATATTAATTTTTCAACAGTATGTAAGGACACTACAGTTGAATTTTATGGATGATCATTTCGATATAACATCTTTCTGCCATAGCCAACGACCATTAACATGTGGAAGGTCTTTTTTTTCTTTCATGGGAACAAGAAATTGCTAGGGCTTTCTCTGCTGAGCCACCACATAAAATGCAGTAGATGTGTGGGGTTTTAAACACAACTTCTGCTTTTCATGGAATTACAGAATTGTTTAGGTTAGAAAAGACCTTTAAGATCATCAATCCCAACCGTAAAATGAACACTGACAAGTCCTCCAATAAACCATGTCCCTAAATGCCACATTGTATTGGGTTTGCATGGCAAGGTTTTGGTATTGGGGGGAGATACAGGGGTGGCTTCTGTGAGAAGCTGCTAGAAGCTTCCCCTGTGTCCGACAGAGCAATGCCAATGCTCCAAGAAGGGCTCACCACTGGCCAAGGCCAAGCCCAAGTGTGATAGTCGTAGTGCCTCTGAGATAACATATTTGAGGAGAAAAAGTTGCTGCACAACTGAGCAACTTCAGCAGGAGAGAGGAGTGAGAATATGTGAAAGAAACAGCCCTGCAGACACCAAGGTCAGTGAAGAGGAGGGGCAGGAGCTGCTCCAGGCACCAGAGCAGAGGTTCCCCTGCAGCCCGTGGTGCAGCCCCTGGTGAGGCAGCTGTGCCCTGCACCCAGGGAGGGTAACGGTGGAGCAGATCTCCACCTGCACCCCGGGGAGGACCCTACGCTGGAGCAGCCCCAAAGGCGGCTGTGACCCCTGGGAAGCCCACGCTGGAGCAGGCTCCTGGCAGGACCTGTGGACCCGCGGAGAGAGGAGCCCATGCTGGGGCAGGTTTGCTGGCAGCACTTGTGACCCCGTGGGGGACCCACACTGGAGCAGTCTGTTCCTGAAGGCTGGAGCAGTTCGTGAAGAACTGCAGCCGGTGGGAAAACCCACCCTGGAGAAGTTCATGAAGGACTGTCTTCTGTGGGAGGGACCCCACGCTGGAGCAGGGGAGGAGTGTGAGGAGTCCTCCCCCTGAGGAGGAAGGAGCAGCAGAGACAACCTGTGATGAACTGACCGCAACCCCCATTCCATGTCCCCCTGCACCGCTGAGGAGGGGAGGAGGTAGAGGAAGTCAGGAGTGAAGTTGGGGCTGGGAAGAAGGGAGGGGTGGGTGGAAGGTGTTTTAAGATTTTTGTTTTATTTCTCATTACCTTACTTTGATTTGATTGGCAATAAATTAAATTCGAAGTTGAATCTGTTTTGCTTATGATGGTAATTGCTGAGTGATCTCCCTGTCGTTATCTTGACCCATGAGCCTTTCATCGTATTTTCTCTCCCCTGTCCAGCTGAGGAAGGGGAGTGATAAAGTGGCTTTGGTGGGCATCTGGTGTCCAGAGGAGGTCAACCCACCACACACATCTACATTATTTCAAAATTCATATATTTACAGTGTATTCCACACTAGTTTCTTTAAACAGATTCATAAATTCAAGCTTCAAACTTCTCTCAGCTATATAAAAAGTTTCCTGACAGGAATAATCATCAAATCATATTGGAATATTTTATCTAATTTCAATTTATTTGCTTATGTGTAAGGTTGTAGAAAAACTTGTATTTGGTTCAAAACAGCATCTTAAAAGTATTTTGAAGCTTTCTGGTTTTTCAACCTCACTTTAATATTTTACTTGTCCAGAGAACAACTCTGAGAACAGTTCTGTAGCCTGTCTGTGAAGTCAGTTGCTCCTATCTTCCCATCACTATATGTTTAAATCATTTTAACAAAGTTGTTTTAATGGTCTGGATTGAGAGGAGTGCCTCTTTTACAAAGGACTGTATGTAGTTCACTGGTTATGGAACTCTTCTGGCAGTCTTGACTGACAATCCAACATCAGGATTCCTTTGAACTAATGTTTCTGAGCATCCCCAGACACTGCCCTAAGTTTTCAGAGATGTGTCTGAGCACCAGATACCAGGTATGGGCATTATTTCTCTTCTCTTGTGTTCTGGTGATTGGCAGTTAAGTCTATGAAACCAATGCCAGAACATTGGAATTTCATGTTTTGTATAAAGTGAAATGAATCCCTTATACTTCAGATATTCATTTTTACCTTTGTATCCATCTGAACTATTTAACAAATGTTATTCTGATGTAAAGTGTTTATTAAAGGAAAATTGTCCAGTTGTGAAGGTATGTGCCACAAGTTTTCTAAAAACCTGTTTCTTTCTAGTTGACATATGCTAGACACCTAGAAACTGAAGTACTGGATCACTAGCGGTTCTTGAAAATTGTTTTTTTCATGCTTGATATATTTTGGAATTCTTTATGGTGTTGAAGTATGTATTAACAGGTGTGCAACTGTGCAGAAATATGTGACATAGTACTTTGAGGTTAGATGGTTCAGCCCAAACCTTTGTTCATTCCTTGAACAAAATATGAATGTGAGCTTTCAGCAGGTTTCCTAAAGTTCTGTTCATTTGAAGTTTTTTCTTTTTTAAGATTTAGCAGGTTTCCAGACAAGACTGTGAAACGTAACACGGTGTTGGCTCTTTAGGGCAGATCTTTCAACTGAAACACGTAACATGGTGTTTCTACTTTTAAATTCTCTAGTAAAAACCTGATTGTAACTAAAACATGATTATTCTTCTCTATACAATGCACCAGAAAGGCTCAGGCATCTTTTGATAGCCACTGAGCAGCTCGTCAGCCAGTCAAAACTAGTTTTGAAGGATATCTTACCTTGCCCATGTAATACACCCCAATATGTGCTTGTGTAGTCTATCAAATCAGTGTGGTTTTTAGTTGTACAGAGATGCTTTTGCTAACAAGCATGTTAAGTACCCATCATTTCATTGTCTTTGCTAGTATGGCTTCTGGTGTGGGATATGTGCAATTCAGACAAGGTTAATTTGAGATACTTGAGCCCTGTGCTTTTTCTCATTTTCCTGTGCATAGCACTAGCATGCAGTGTTTAAAGTCCTTTGAAAAGCTAAAATACATATTGATGGTGAAGCCTGATTTTAAACTTAAAATCAATTTACTAAGCCTATAAGGCTTGTTTGAACTTCATATATGCATATAAGGAGAAAGAAAAGACTGTTTGGTCTTGTAAAGTCTTAGAAGAAGGTATGAAAACCAACTTTGACAGTGTTACAAATTCTAAAACTATGACTAAAGAGATAGAGAATGGTATTAGCTGTCCCTTACCATTGCTCAGATGAGCTAAAATAAACTGTCGTATTACCTGACCTATAAGAGGTATTAGGCATTTTATTACCTTCTTTCTATCCACTTGAGCTCTAGACCTTTATTAAAGATTGTTTACAGAAGTTATTGAATGCTACTGGTCTTATTTTTAAAGCACTGACAGGATGGCATTAATGTCCCAAATCATAAAAGGAAGGAATTAGATAAATTTTAAAATCATGATCTAAGTGCAAGAGGGAGTAAGATAAACCAAACTTACACATTCTTCCTTGCCAAAAGTCTCTTTATATGCCAACATGTCTGCATTGCTTTAACAGCTTCTATCAGAGTAAACTGGAAAGGAAAAACATTAAAAGTAATTCCCTGCACAAAAATGCATCTTTAGAGTAACATTAGGCACAGACTCTGAATGCGATCTTTGCTTTCATAATGTGTTTACTGCTTTGATGGATGTTAAGGTTATAAGGATGCCAATTGGGGATGGAACATTTTTGATTATGGGCATAATCGATCTTGATGAAACATTGTAGATATGACTTGGGTTTAGCGATGCAGCCCATGTTTTTGATTTCCTTGTATTGATAGCTCCTTTTTGTCTTCAGGGCTTCTGCTTTGTCCCCTGCTCTGCTGTTAATATGAATGTGGTGACTTCCCATGAGCTACTTCACTCCCCTAAAACATTTTTAATTATAGATTTTGAAAGGTATGTGTAAAAGACAAACAGCCTTAGTAAGCCCAAAAGGTCAGAAGCACAGAAATCTGTTTCATTTTTTTAATTGTCACTGAGAATTTGTGCAGCTTGAAAGAAATCCTTGCATCAATGGTCTGTGTGCAATTTTGGAACCAACAATCTCTATTTTAATCAGACAAATTGAAATTAAGGTGTATATCCTAGCTACTAGCTATTTGTGGTCTGAATAAGTTTGAGATTACCCAGTTAATGTTATGTAGCGCTAGCTTGGTCAGTTTGTACTATTCTTCATTGGTACTAACTTGGTCAGTTTATACCATTCTTCATTGGTAAATAAATAGTAAATACTGATTTTGGTACACTTTTTTATTGGGGAGCTCGGTTTGAAAGTTCTTCTTAACCATTTTCAAAATGGTCCAGCTAAAAACTACATGGGATTAACAATTGTTCCATATTCTGTCTCACCTCAAATAAATTATTGACTATAACTAGAGTGGTACAAGAATAGTTTTTTAAATATAAATTCTCCTAAGATTATCATTAACAACAAATTTCAGTTTGTTGCTAAACTAGTTTTCTTTGTTTCATAACAGCTTCTGATAATGTGCTTCCTTGAAAAGTAGTTTACTACTAGGTCATTGGTTTCCTCTAAACCATGGCAAATTAGGATATTTTTGTGTGATTTGGTGAAGACTCTTTTAGTCTGCCTGTTGTACAGCTGCTGTGAAAATACTTGCTTAATCAAAAGACTTCTGTGCCCTTGGGTGCAATATGTCACGAGTTGTGTTTCATTACTAATGTATGCAGTTTCTGCTGCTGGAACATCTGCTGCTTATTTGGAAAGGTGTAGAAAAATTCACTATACAGTAATTGGATAATAAAGCTATTGAGCTTCAGATAATTGCTTGTGCTAAACTTTAAATTTCTTTTGCTGTAGGCCAAATCCTCATTCAGATCTTTGACCCATCTTTCTGGTGAATTAAATCAATTTGATTTTTATGAGTACTATATTGAATGTTAGTAACTGTTGTTATTTGTTGATAATTTGCTGATAGCTGATGGTTTGTGTTGGCCCTATTTGTTGTTAATGTTTGATAATAAAATGTAAATCTAGCTATACTTATATTTATTATGAATAGCCAGTACTCTTACACACTCAGTGTGTATAGTAGTTTTGTTTGGTCTTCAGTAATTTTCCTTCATGAATTCTACACAGATAGATGCCAATTATCATAGAATCATAGAATGGTTTGAGTTGGAGGGGATCTTAAAGGTCATCTAGTTCCAAGCCACCTGCCACGGGCAGGGACACCTTCCACTAGCCCAGGTTGCTCAAAGCCCCGTCCAACCTGGCCTTGAACACTGCCAGGGAGGGGGCAGCCACAGCTTCTCCGGGCAACCTGTTCCAGTGTCTCACCACCCTCACAGTGAAATATTTCTTCCTTATAACTAACCTAAATCTACCTTCTGTCAGTTTATTATTGTTATTCCTTGTCCTGTCATGACACTCCCTGATACAGAGTCCCTCCCCATCTTTCCTGTAGCCCTCTTTAAGTACTGGAAGGCCGCTATAAGTTCTGCCCAGAGCCTTCTCTTCTCCAGGCTGAACAACCCCAACTCTTTCAGCCTGTCTTCATAAGGGAGGTGCTCCAGCCTCCTGATCAACTTCTTGGCCCTCTTCTGGACTCATTTGAACAGGTCTATGTCCTTCTTACACTGGGGGCCCCAGAGCTGAGCACAGCACTCTAGGGAGCGGAGCAGAGGAGGAGAATCTCCTCCCTTGACCTGCTGCTCACACTTCTCTTGATGCAGCCCAGGATACAGTTGGCTTTCTGGGCTGTGAGTGTGTGTTGCTGGCTCATAGTCACTTTTTCATCCACCCATACCCCCAAGTCCTTCTCCTCAGGGCTGCTCTCAATCCCCTCATCTCACAGCCTGTGTCTGTGCTTGGGATGGCCCCGACCCTTATGCAGTACCTTGCATTTGGCCTCATTGAACTTCATGAGGTTTGCACAGTCCCACCTCTCCAGCCTGTCCAGGTCCCTCTGGATGGCACATCCCTTCCCTCCAGCGTGTCCAGTGCACCACACAGCTTGGTGTCATCGGCAAACTCACTGAGGGTGCCCTCAGTCCCACTGTCCATGTCACCAACAAAGATGTTAAACAGCGCCGGCCCCAATATGGACCCCTGAGGAACAACACTCGTCACTGCTCTCCCCTTGCATATTGAGCTGTTGACCACAACTCTTGGAGTGAGACCATCCAGCCAATTCCTTATCCACTGAGTGGTCCAGCCATCAAATCCATGTCTCTCCTGCTTAGAGACAAGGATGTTGTGCAGAGCAGAGTCAAAATCTTTGCACAAGTCCAGGTAGATGATGTCAGTTGCTCTTCCCTTATTCACCAATGCTGTAACTCCATTGTAGAAAGCCACCAAATTTGTCAGGCATGATTTGCTCTTAGTGAAGCCATGTTTGTTGTCACTATTTATTGTTCATTAAAAATTCAGTAAATTTTCAGGACAAAGAGTATAAGATTAGGTTTTATTAGCAAGGTGTTTACTTTCCCTCTACACGTGAGTCAAAAATTATTTTATTGGTCTTATGGCAACTGAAACACTTTTTGAATAATAAAATTATTCAAAATCAGTGATAAATTTAGTAGTTATTAATGCTTTGGACTTCCTATGTATTTTCATGAATACAGTAGCAATATGACTGATTGTGACTGAAGAATATCTTAAACCTGTGTAGAGCAAATTCAGTTCAACATATTGATTGTGGGGCAGGGTTTGTTAATTTTTCAGTAAATGGTCTGTGCTGACAAACAGGTATTGTAGAAATAGAAAGTTTGTAAAATCAGAGTTTGTTTTAAATAGACCTCAGTGTTGATTCCTGCAGGGCTTCTGAGAAAAAGAGAAAGCAAGAGCAGAGCAACCCTGTGAGGAAGAATAAATGTTCATTAGAAAAAAGTAAGCTTTGTTAGAAAAGGACTCCTTGTTGCCCACAACAATATTACTCATGACTTCATTCACTGGAATATTGAATTGTTATGTGTATTTTAATCTCTGCTTCTTCCATAGGGTATCTAACTGACTTTTCTGCTTTCATCAGAATTGTTCATCCCTGTTCTGCAACACTTTTTGTCGGCGATGGTGACTCACTGACCCTGCCACAGGTTTCCCTGCTTTATCTGCCAAGTCTGATAATTATTTTAGTAACAAGTGCTAGCTCAATAATGTTTAGCCACTCAGGCCTCCTCCCTCATTATTTTTCTTCACTGGAGGCAACTGATCTGAAAACTATCTTTGTTCTCACCTGGAGTTTAAAGATATGAAAATTCAGTCATATCACAGTTATCTTTCCTGCTATCTTCCTTGATTAACAGTGCGGTGAGCTGAACTGAAGTTTGCAAGTGCAGTTGCTTGCCCACTCACTGTCTACTTTGAATTGAGCTTGTTATCCCAGTTGCATGAGGCAAACAGAAAAATTGAGCAGGAATTTTAATTACATGTACACTTCAGTATCATGTTCTACATGTTACTAGTAGCTTCATTGCTTATGTGCTGCCAGAACTGCTTACTTCTGTCTTTTCTTGGCTCTCAGCAGGAGACTTTTAGGCTGAGCCCAGGAGCCCTAGTACGTAGAGATTATTCTCAAGTGGTGGTTATTGCTTTGATAGCCACTAGGGAACATAGCTATGGACTATGTTAGTCTTTGCCCCAAGAAACTTACGGAGAAGTGGTGAAATTACTTTAGTGAAGCTCATTATTAATTAAAAGCTCAAAAGATAGGGAGAAGACCAGACTTCTCAAGATCTACACTATCAATCCCTGGGCAAACTAAATGGGCTGTCATTCAGCCATCATTCAGGATCAAGCAGCCTGATCAGTTAAACATTGCTGAGACAGTACATAAGATAGCTGATTTCAGTTGCTTGTGAGAGGGACATTTTCCAATATAATTTTACTAATTAGTATTGCTATGTTTGAATAGAAAACCAGAATTTGAAAATGCAGCACTTCAACCTCCCATTCTATGGTGTGTAGGAGATCTCTCCTGAAATATTAGTGTCAGCAGCAGCAGTGTTGCTCTGGATTGAGATAACCATTTTAATGAAGTGTAGTAGATCCCATAAATAATGCATTGGAGGGAAGAAGCTGGTTCTGTCTGTCTCTGAAATGACAAATCCCCAGGGACAGCTTTGGTAGTACTATCTTATTGCAAGGTGGTAGGACTAGATGACTTTTAGAAGTTCTTTCTAACCCAAACTATTCTATGATTCTAAGAAGAAAGTGTTAGAAGATGAATGGGAGTGCTGTCAATGTGGATCTGTAGTTTAACAAAGTATGCAGGTCTGAGACTACTTATTTTTTTCTATAGTAATTTTAATATTTTGGTAGAATTTCCTAGGAGTCCCTTAGGGTGAGAAAGATGAGTACTTGTGAACAAATATCTAAAAGTCCACTTCAGCGCAAACCATTTAAACTTATGCCTACTAAGGAGTGGCTCGCTGTTGGAAACTTTTGTCAGGTGCATGTGATGAGATTCTCCTGACTAGATAGACAGTGAAGAAATGTGTCCTTAAGCTCCAATTCTCCTTTTGAAGGTGGAGCCCTGATCAGTACAGTCAGTGAAGTCAAAGGTATAATTCACCTCTTTTAAAAGACCATGTTTAAAATAAATCAGATTAATAAGCTATGTAGATCATCCATTGTCTATGGAAGAGACCTAGGGTGACAGTCATATACATTTTAGTGAAACCTGTGCAAAACTAATAGTGGAAGAAAATTGTGTTCTATATTGCCATTTTGGAAGACAATCTTAAATCAGGGAGGAAGTAGGAAGTTAAGTAGGAAGGTACAGAGACCAAACTTGCCTATTTTGCCTCAGATGGTTTTTTTTGTGTTTGTTTTTTTTTTTGTTGTTTGGTGGTGGTTTTTTTGGATTTTTTTGGTATTGTATTGTTGCAATAAACTCTTTTACTTGACTTGACATTGGGAAAAAAAAACCAAAACCAAAACATTTCTGTTGTCAGAGGAAATGAGTGACAGAAATATTGCTTGCCAGACCCCAGTTGGCTATGGCCATTGAGTCATACTTGGATTTAGCTGACCTGGGCTTCCTACAGATAAAGACATGAAACTTCATTCAGTGGGTTTGAAAAGAACAAAACTGTTTCCTTTATATAAGCATATTGACATTAAATTTTTGTGGGTGCCTGTTCTGTATGAAACACTGCTTCCTAGGTTTGGCAAAAAGGGGAGATTTGTTCTCTGACAAGTTATGTCTATATTTGGTTATTTATTAAAATACTTGGTTCACATATGCCTTTATTGAGGAAGAAATTCAATTTGCCCTCTACTACATATAGCTTTCTTTTTTTAAAATGTTACTGCTTACATCATTACATTGATTTGAATATCTGTGACTAAAATAAATATGAAAACTCATTTGCTTCTAGGCTGATAGGACTAAATGACTGTCATCACTGTATTTTTCATTGTTCCTGTGAGTTCCTATTGTTCCTATAAATTTGAGTATAAGGTGGTGGTGTCATCTTTTGTCCATAGTTTCTTAGCAGTAGATATAACTCATTTATCTCTTTTTCATAATGTTAGGAATTGTTTTGGCTGGTATAATTTTCCACAGCACGAGGCACTTCACTGAGTACCCATCCTATGGATCACAACTTTAAGTATGAGGTGACCTTTTTGTCCAACTTCCCTTTCTAGAAGCATTTTAACCTTTATAGCGGTCCTTCTCACTTCCATATCACAGCACTATCTACTTTCCGGTACTGGATGTTTAGTGTGGGCTATTTGACCTTCTTTGATGAGCTCTAGTGACTAATTCTGGGTCTTTCTGTGGCTTTTTTAATGTTCTAATATCAGTCACCATTTAGTCTATAATTAAGAATACAGGTATGAAAAATTACAAAATTGGATTTTCCATCATAGGTTAGGCAAAGACTATTCTTTTTCACCTTTTTTTTTTTGATTTCCACTTCAAAACATATAATTTTTATTTTTAATTTTTATGTGACCTTAGTGCTTCTGCATTCAAAGTACATTCTTACATTTTAGTTCAGTTAGATTCCTATGTCTGAGTTAACAAAAATCTACTTAAAACATAATTTCAGAAATAGCTGTTTGGAAAAAGACTACCTCTTGCTGCTTTTGTTTCAAGTTTTTTTACTTATCCTCCACATTTTTGGAGCTGATGGAAATTATAACAGTTGTATATATATGCTCTCAGCTGTGTGTGTGTGTATATATATATATTTAATGAGGAAAATATTCAAAGTTAATTTTGGATTTTGTATAGTACATCAGAGCATTCTGATCAAAAAAACATTTGACAAAAATCAGCTGTTTTCAGCCTTCAAGTTCTGACTGCCTCCACAGCCAGAGGGCTCAGTGCAACACAGCTGGGCCCAGGGAACACCTCCAGGACCCTTTTAACAGCATGCTACACTACAGGCTGAGGAACAAAGGGAACATCACTAGAAAGTAGTGCAGAATCCTCCTCATAAGAAAAATGTAAGGATCAGTTTGTGGCTCATCAGACAAGCATCCTGCCTATGATCAAGTAATTTCCTGGTTTGGGTATTAAAGCAGAGTTCAGGTAGGAATTTGAAAGGTGAGCACGTTAGGTCTGACAAAGGTGCATGTTTCTAGTTTAAAGCAGTAGATGAAGGAAACAGGCATTGCTTGGTGTAGGGGAGCAGGTATTTATCCTTCAACATTAAATGGAAAATTCTAACATATGAAGAGCCATAAACATACAAAAAGAAGTAGTAAACATTTAATGTGATAGAAGAAAGGGACAAAAGGATGGTAGGAAGTGGGTCTCTGATGATCAAAAACCAGCCTAAGAACTGATCTTTATTATTCTAAGAGGTAATAGTAAGGCTGCTGGAGGAAACATTGCTGCAATAATCAAGACTAGAGCTGACTACTTAAATTTTTGAAACAAATAATTTAGTGGCAAAAAGATATTGTTTCGGGTTAATTAAGTATGTTTATGAATTTGTATGGAATTTGACGTATACCTCTGGCTGAAAAGTAGTGAACAGTTCTGGGGTTTTATTTTGAATACTGTTATTGAAGCCATAAAGGAGGGATAATTAATCAGGAAAAGAAAGCTTCCCCCATCCCCTAAACTTAGTTGCCTGCATAGAAGGAAAAAAGAAGTTAAAATGTTTTGGTTTCGAATTGGATGAAGTATTTAATACAACCTGAAACTATTTTATGTCAACTCTTAATCCAGAAAATTGCCTGTTGTACACTGACTCAAAGCAAATTATTCTCTCAGATTCTTTAGTTCAGCCTTTCACTGACTTAACAGTGATAGATAAGTGACCTTGAAGAGCAGCTTTTGCTGTAAGACTGGAAGGGATGTCTTACAGAGAAAATCTTCAATTTTTAGACATTGCTTGTTTGGGAGAGGTGTGATGGAACTTAATGTTCAAACTGGTGGCTAATTTTCAGCTCTAAATTATAGAAGTAATCCAAACATTGGCCAGAATATTGCAAGAGTAAAAAAAATGATTCCCATCTCTCTGAAAATATGATTTTACCTTCCCGAATCTGGACCTTGAATTCTTATTCTTTCACTGCAACAGTGCCACAATGCATTTGAATGTGATCTATCCCATGTCCCAACAAAGCAGTGATAGACCCATGTTTATTTTTTGTGTAAATGCGTAAATATGCTTTTTCTTTTGTACCACATAATGAGCATGTTTCTTTGTAAGTCTTTTATAATGAGTTATCAAATACTATTTTTGTTGCTAACATTGCTGCTAAGTTGAAACAGGATCCATGGTAAATTAAAACTCTTAATCTTATTTAACTTCTGTTTGAGGTCTAAAGTATACATTTCTGAGTTGTTTATGTTATTAAAAATTAAGATACAACAATAGAAAAATGAATTATTTGATATAGGCCAGTTAAAATGCACAAAATCGTAAATCATGTTATCTCCACCTAACTCCAGAGGCTGCACAGCCTTGTTCGGCACAGATATCTGTCTTTCAGGAGCTGAGTAGCTTTATGACATGAAGTGCTGAGTTCTTATGTATTGGGTATGGACAGAAGAGCCAGATTTTGTGTGGCCTGAGCAGTTTTTGGTTGCGTTCTAACCAGGAACATGCTTATTTTATTCAGACTTCAGACTGAACTTGACAGATGTTACAAAGAATGAAAACAAATGCTCTTCTTTATAGGGGTAGAATGGTCTTTACATGTGAAAATGACTGGCCAGGATGTAAGCATTAGAATCTAAATTTGATAGCATCACTATTTTCAGATATTGAAAAATGAATATATGAATTCATTTTCATATATTTCATATGTCAATTCATATACCTATAAATGAATATACAAATCCATATTCATATGGATTCATATATGATTCTCAGGGTTCAGTTCTGGTGCCAGTTCTGTTCAAAATATTTATCAGCAATCTAGATGCAGGAGTTGAATGTACCGTTAGCAAGTTTGTTGATGATACCAAACTGGGAGGTGCTGTTTACTCTCATGAGGAACAAGATGCCTTGCAGAGGGATCTAGATAGGTTGGAACATTGGGCAATCATTAATGGCATGAAATTTAACAAATCAGAGTGCTGGGTTCTGCACCTAGGAGGAGTAACACTGGGCACAAGTACAAGTTGGAAGAGGAGTGGCTGGGAGCAGCCCTGCAGAAAGGGACCCGGGGGTGCTGGGCTCCAGCAGGCTCAGCATGAGTCAGCAGCGCTCTGGCAGCCAGGAGGGCAAACCGCATCCTGGGCCACATCAAACACAGCACAACCAGCCGGTCAAGAGGTGGATATCCTGCTGTGTTCAACATTGGTGTGGCCTCACCTTGAATACTGTGTGCAGTTTTGGGCCCCAAAATTTAAGGAAGATATGGAGGTCCTTGAATGTTTCCAGATGAGGGCAGCAAAGCTGGTGAAAGGGCTAGAATGCATGTCTTGTGAGAAGCAGCTTTGGGTTTGTCTAGTTTGGAGAGAAGGAGGCTGAGGGGTGACCGCTTTGCTCTCTGTGGCTTCCTGAGGAGGGGTTATGGAAAGGGAGGTGATGATCTCCCTGGAATCCAGTGACAGGACATGTGGGAAGGGTTCAAAACTGTGTCAGGGGAGGTTTAGACTGGACATTAGGAAGCATTTCTTTACTGAGTGGGTGGTCAAAAACTGGAACAGGCTTTCTGGAGAGGTGGTCGAAGTCCCTCTCCCTCTCCCCTTCCCCTCGTGTTTGCATTTAATTTTTAAATACATTAAGACCAGAAGCACAGTGTTATATAGCAGGTATCTCTAAAAGTAAAGACCTTCAGGACTGAAATGAGTGGTTGTCAAGATTTTGGTTTCTTGGCTGGGTGATGTGTAAGATGTCAAGTCATAAGTTGTTTTATTGACTTTCACAGCAGGGAAATAAATCAGCAAGTTTTTTTATAGCATTTGCAATGATTGAACTTGAGTGGCTTTCAACAGAAGAAAATAGCAAGCAGATTGTAGAGGATTAAGATAACCTGAAATGTTTTGATTAGACTGTTTGTAATATAGTACTATTGGGATCTCAACAATCTACTTTACAATGCAGAAAACATGTTCGATTTACTTTGGACATAGTTGGATCAGAGACAAGTAACTAAGTAAATGTTTCTCAGTATACAGATAACTTGTAACTGTAGTATGTATATTGTGCAATTACACACAACCCCCATTTATTTCACTGAGGATTTTATACAAGACTATATAGAAGATACATGTTACACAATGAGAATGTGCTCATCCAAGTCTAGAGCCCTGAGGAAGATGACTGCTTGAAGCACTCTGCTTCATGATGGCCCTCAAAGCTTTTTGTTATTATGACAATGCATTGGTTTATTTTATGAAACACTTGAAGCTTCATATATTTGGAAAGGTGAATCATGCCAGCAGTGTGAATAAATAAATTTTCATGTAGTTAGATCTTTGGAAATATGTTTTCTATAGTGCATTGATTTCATTTCAGTCCTTCTTGAGTATTGAATGTAATGTCTTTGAAAGTGTAATCTGTGTATTGCTTTTGCATTACAGCTTGTGCCATCTTTGGCATGCAATTTATCAGTGACTTGATAGAAAAATGATTGAAAGTTGAGTCATAGACATGCACATCATTATTTGCAATTCAGTTTCTTAGCAAGTTTTATTAATCTTTTTACTTAAAAAGGATCTGGAATAAAAGGCACCTTTTGTGATTTGCTAGTGAAAAATAGTGGCAAAAAGCTACAAAAAAGCAGTTTTCAAAGTATCAGTCACACATCCTCAGACCCACTTAAAAATAGGTAGATTTTTGTTGTGGCATGAGAGAAACCTACCTAAAATAAAAGTGTGTGATCTTCTCATAGGTCTGATTTGAGGAATGATAAAATGTGATATACAGTGGTGGTCTGTCTTCTGTTGCTCCAGAGACCACACTTTTAACTGAGGCAGAACAGCCTTAACTGGAGAAATTCAGAGCAACCTGCCGTATATCTTTTCATAGAGGGAGAGGAGATGGGTTGTCTGTCTTCTAGCAGTAATGTGAATTTATTTCTCTATTTCCTTTGCTCTTAACACAGGTGTCTAATATGAAACGTTACATTCCAGGTCAAATAAGTAATCTGATTTGAAATGCTTTTTTCTTGCCAAGATGAAAGTAGGAAGGACTTGTGTTCTAGGTTGACATTGACTGAGTCTTTCTTATTTTTGCCAGATAACTTAAAACCCATATATTCTGGTCAACTCTTTATATACCAACAAACAAAACTAAGGGTGTTTTTTTAACTTGCTTAGGTAAATTATTGGACTGTAATAGCTTAGTGTTATCATATTGCTGAATAGATGTATACACTGCACTTGGTTCTAGCTGGCCAGTGATTCCTCTGTCGTTCTGGTATGTTCTCCTTCCTGGATTACCATATCCATTTGAATGGTTAATGAATGAATCTTCTCCCCGGTCCTCCACTTTTTGAATTTTTTATCCTATTATTAGTGTTGTGCTTGATTTACTCCTTTTGTCATGCCACAGGTTTCTGTCATAAGCTAGAAAGAAAACCAAAAAGGCTTCGATAGGAGATATTACTCTAGGCCATTCAGCCATGATATTCCTCAGTCTGAGTTCAGATGTATAGTTGTAAGATTATAATGAATGTTTTTGAAATGTTTACTTCAAATCAGTCCTGCCGAATAAAAAGGGATACAATGAATCTCACTTCCCCCCCCCACCCCCCCCCACCCCCCCCCGAAACAAAGACTTATTTGTTCCTAAAGTAGAAATATTGATGTATTCTAGATAACTTTTCTGTGTAGGACTTTTGAATATACTCCTTGTAAAAATCCTACTAATAAATCACTCTAAGTTCTTGGGAAAGGACAGGAGAAAACTGACACTGCTGGAAATCTTGTGAGTCTGTTTGTATGATTTCTTGTTAAAAAGGCAGTGTATGATAGTGATTCAGAGCTATTGTTTTATCTTCAGTGTAATAAAGCATAGCTGAACTGAAGTTGTGATTAAAATCCTAAAAGGAAAGTTAAAAAAATCACCAAGAAAAAAAAAATTATAATAAAATATATTATGATAATTTAAATACATGCCAATGAATTTGAAAGACACAAGTAGGTTTGTGGGTCTGTGTCTTTCCCCAGATAACAGTGTCAATGATCAACTGATACAGTACCAAAAGAAAATAAATTCTAAAAAGTACAATGAAACAGGTGGAAATATAAAGTGCATCTTGTCATCTTAATGGACTTTTGAAAAATGCTTCTTTAGATTTTAACATTTTATTTATAATCAGAATCAACGTCTTTGTGGACAAGGTACTTTATAATGACCAAAAAAAGGAATCAGGAAAGAATGGTATATTTCATACAGACTGTTTGCTTGCAGTGGAGTGTCTAATACCAGGCTTCAACATCACTAATGGATCATACAGTGCTTGTTATAATCTGTCAGGTGCTCTGGCAGTGTATGTGTCAAGATGAATGACTGAATATTAAAAAAACTTTTCCTCTGTTCTTTTAGATACAAAACATTTCAAAACTATTGTTTCTTTTTCACTGAGTTACTCTGTGTGTATACAAAGTACCTAACTATATTCAATGTGTGTGTATACATACTATATTTATATACATATATGTACAAATAAGAGCTATCCCATATTTACAGAAGCTAGGAAAATCTTACCCATTTTTTTCGTGTTTTTCCAAATACAAACTCCATGCAATGAATTTGCTGTTCTCATAATCTCTTACAGAGATTAATTTTATGACTCTTTTCTACAGACTGTCATAAAAGCTGTTTTTAAAAACCAGTCTTTTTTTCCTAAAGACTTGTTTTCCACACCTATTAGCCAAGTGAATGTTATTGTCAGAAAACTTTTAAAATTTCTTCCAGTAAAGTTGAGAAAAGGGCAAAAGCATTGCTATCTCCTTACCTGAATTGGAACTGACATGTACCTGCATACCAGGTGGAGGTTCTGATCTAGCCTTTATCCTCTTGAAAATCAAACAATGTTTCTTTACTTTAAAGTTTTAAAAAAGTGAACTGGTAGGACAGCTTTCCTTGTGGAACTTCATCTGTGGACCATCACTGATCCACAGGATACAGTGAAAGTGTTCAGACCACTGAAGATGATAGGTTATCTCCCTCTGGCCTAGTGAAACCTGAATAACTCTACAAGAGAAATGAAGGCAGAAAGAGGCTAAATCAGTTCCAGAATCTTTTGAACATTAAATCATGGACCTTATATCCCAGATGATTTCTCTTTTCTGACTGTCCTTTTTCTCTCTTGTCTTTCTGTCTTCTGAGTTTATCGTTCCATAATGATGCAGGACACAAAGGATTGCCAAAGCTTGAACATAACTTTTCTTATTTCTTGCTTTCTGGATGGCTGAGAAGTGTAACTGATACTCAGGAAAGAAAGTGTGGAAAACTTTATTTCATCCATTAAAATACTTTTTCCTACACTGGGAGAAGATTTCTGTGGAGGGCACTGTCCCCTTCTTCTCCTGCCCATTTGGCACTGGAGAGGTAGCCAGCTGCTTTGAGCAGCTCAGTGTTGGAGATCGTGCTAACTGCATTTTTGGATAAGGAGATTTTTCCTTCATTGACAGATCAACTTGTGCACTTGGATTTGTTCCTTGCATTTTCTCTGCAGCCCAGGGACCTGCTGGAGCGATTACTTTCCCCTGCCAATTTTCTTCCATCTTTTGGTGCTCCTTTCAAGGCCATGTTCAGTTGGTTGTTCAATACTCCGGTAAGTCAGAACTGAAAGTGAACTGGCAGATGGCATTTCCTGGAGGATATCAGAAAGGGTCTTGTATAGTCAGTAGATAACTCTCCTATGCTTTGGCCATTAGCCACACTGTGCTCACAGGTGTGGAACAGGCATTTGCCTAAAGTTTGTGTTAATTACTAGCATCGTGTTAGCAGGAAGAATAGAGAGAGACTGGTGTTAATGGCAATCTTTGCCATAGGGTTAGTTGCATTGTCAAGTAGTATGGAACTAGTATGGAAGAAGGGTGAGCTGCACGGGATGAATTGCTGTCAGACAGCTTCTGTTTCAGTCACATATGAAGGTGTGATTTCATTTGTGCAAGTCACATGAATATATGACACATGGTGTTGAGCTGAGAATGCATTCATGCATTGGCAGAATAAAGACAATCCATATGATAATGGTTATACTTCTTTCATCTGAAGTTTTGAATTGCTTTCTGTATTTTTTATCTGCCTGATTTAAAGAAAATACTTTTAATGGAGACATTATTTAAGATTATTCTAGTTTTCCTTTAGTAACTACTTCATTAAGGACCTCTTGTCACACCCCATGTTGATTGACAAACTCGGTGTGTATGTGCCTTCTGCTGTGAATTGATATTTCCACACTTTTTTTTTCAGCTGAAGGTTTGAATGTATTTCACAATAAATTTTAATGTATTTGAAGATAATTTCTAAACTGGACCATGAAATTCCTCTTTTCTAAGTCTTCCTCAAGTTATTTTATACATTCATATACTATAATATTTAGGAAAAGAGCATTACGGAAATGTAATTGCATGTAATTTGTTGAATAGTGAAATTTTTAATTCAGGCTATTACACAGGGTGATATTGAGGCTCTGTAGGATACTACCTGTAGAATACCTGACAAACTGCGATAAAAATATGTAATTTTAATAGACATCATTCAGGAATGAAGCTTCAAAGTATGAGTTTGCCATCTTTTTGGATATTTACAGTATTTTTGAAGTAATTCAAGGGTTTAAACTAATAAAATACAGATTACAGAAGCAGCAGAGTCTTCTGTTATTATAGAAACTATAATCTGTGCAACATTAATTTGTTGAGAGACATTGGCTCAGATTGTTTCTTCACTAGACCACTCTGTCTAAGCTGAGCATCACTACTGTCAAGTACCTTTTCTCTGAACTTTCTCATTACAAACATTCAGCATCAATGCAGTCTCATTAATAGCCAAATTAAAATCTACACAAAAAAGTTTTAATTAGGTCATCTGAAGGAATGAGCTATAGGAGCTTAGGCAAAGATGAACAATAGTCATCTTTTAGAACTGAAGGATCACAGCTGTAACAAAACCTGGCTTTTCTCATTTGAATTGCATCAGAAATTAAAAAATTGAATTATCTGGGTAGTACAGAAGTACAATAGCTCAACAAGGAGCCTCGTCTTTTAAAGCTGGAGAGAACCTCAACCTGGTAACTTGCAATTCCTCTGCAATGCTCACTTCAGGCTTCATCTTTATTTTAAAAGATTCAGTGTCTAATCTACATGAAAGCAGACAGATCTTAAAAGTGATGGGTCCTAAAAGGATGATAGTTCTGCTGTGGACTTTCTTGCACTGCCTTTACTTGTTTTCTTGCTTATCTTTTACCATTGTAAACCAATTGTCAGAATTTCAGTGTTCCCATATCTCCTGCTTTTGAAGATTTCCACTAGCATAAATGCTAATCACCATATTTGTAGGTATGTTAGAAAAATTTATCACAAACCCTTCTCATCAATAGAATTTGTTGTAATTATCCTGCTGTATTGGCTATTATGGTAACATTATTTATGCCTGCTTTTATTAAAGTAGGGAACACCTTGTCATGATACAAACCATCTCTCTCATTCACAGGATATAGCAGTGTGCTTTGATAATGGGTTCAAGAGCATGAGCTATTTGGGGTGTGGAAGCTCCCAGAGGACGGCCAGAACAGGCCACAGCTCTTCTTACTGATGACTTATTTGAAGCAATTGCTTGAAAGCAACTGGGCTTTCAAGTTGAAGAACATTTCCACTACTGGTGTCACTAGAGCGTATGAAAGTAAGACAAAAATGAGGAGTTGAATAGTAACTGTAATACTTACATATCTCTTTTACTTCTTGTAATATTGTTTCATCCATTCCTCTGCAAAGTTTAGCCATTATAAAATAACTGCCTTTTCCAAATTGTTTTCCCACTGTGATGCTCTGTCTTGTTAGATGTTTTCTGCTTATGTGTGCTTGCTTTATAAGCATGGATAGACAAAATGGAATCTGTCACAAATTATAGCAGTTACCAGTGAGAATAAATCAAATCTTGAAAAATAATTCAGTGTGCTCCTGGGAACAATTTGGATGTGATTCAGTGCTGAAACCTGTGGAAAACAAAGTATTATGACTGCACTGGTGATTAAATCTTTCTTAGTATGAGTTGGGAACAGAAATATTCTATTTAATGTATTTCTGTGTCTTTTTAACTTTTATAGAGGGTTCCCCTCACACCCTAGACAAATGTTTTCCTCTTAAAAAAAAAAAAAAAAGTATGATTCATTGGAAATAGATGCCATATGTTAAACCCCAAGTTATTTATCTGTTGATGTTTGCATTGTGTCCAGGAAATGCGTTTTTAACTTGCTGTCTTCCCTCCTGTGCTTGGCTGTTACCTCCACTGGAGGTCTTAGTCTTACAATCTTGAAGTTCTAATACAGTTTCTATTCTCCAGAGACAAAAGGTCAGATGTGGGCTGGTACGTATCAAACTACTGCTCTTGGAAACAGTAGGAAACTATGTAGGATTTGGCGTATGACACACACATATCTATAATGAAGAGCAGTACTGAGGTTGTGAAATGAAGCACTTGGAAGACTAGGAAATGATTAATTAAATGGCTTTGATGCCACTGGAATGATGATTGAATTCTTGCTTTAAGGTATGTGCTTAAGTATGATCCTGAATAGGAAACTTTTTATCGAAATGTGAAGATTTTATTCCTCTTTTTGAGCTACATGCGAGAACAATTTCATTAGTTGCAATTCAGAATGGTAAATATGCATGTTCTTAGTGCTAAGCAGGCAATACTACTGGAGCAGGTCTTCTCAGGAAACAAAGGAAACAAGCTAGAATATAGTAATACGTCACTGAGGAAACTTCTTATCTGTAAAATACAGGATAAGAAGGAGACATAAAATATTTTTCCTCCACACTACTAATTAGCATTCATACTGGTACTTCAGGTTTCATATTTTCACCATTATGCCTACCTCAATCAGGGTTTGTATTGAATTATCCATAGATACGTATTTATTTCAGCCTTATTTTTAATAAAGTTCCTGTGATTTTCCTATAAAAATCTAAAGCAAAAACTAAACAAGTATTCCTATGCTTAAAAATATTAATACTTTAGAACATTTACTGTATTCTAGAAGTTTGCTTTCCTGTTTTGCTGGTACTACCTTAGAGAGGCTACACAGTTAGGGGTGCAGAAATAATTGTAGATGCCCAATTCAGATACACAAAACGTTGAAGAAGTAGCTCTTTCTATAGGACACTGTGTTTCTCTGGATCATATTGCTACATACGTTTTAGATGTTGTCATATTAATTACTATCTGTAAGTGTTTATATTTGCTCTTTTAATGGTGGCCCATAATAAGCGTGGTATAAATGAGGATGTCAGTACCTTATTTAAAAACTGTATAATATGATGTATGTGACTTACCATATTTTTTGGCATATTCATGTGTCTTTACATTTACACATCTCAAGTTTTATGTACACATTTTGTAATTAAAAACTTGAAACTTTGTTCCTATAATGTAATGAGGACTATTGTGCTTATATTTCCAAGTTAAAAAACCCCCACAACCACCTATGTGCACTAGTTACTATGATGACCTCTTAAAAATACCTATAATGTTTTAAAAAAGGACAAAGCAGTCTCCAAAAAATGAACTTGTAGTGTATGATTGAAGTTTTAATAAAAATGTGTTCTTTTAAATAAGGATTTGTTTGCATTATAATGCATTTGACATATAGGAAACATGAAAGCCCTTGATAAGCATAACATGGAGTTTTCACTTGTGAGAAGTCAGGCAGGCTCATGGCAAAAAGCTCAGTGAGGTATTTGGTGAAGCTGAACCTGGTCTGCATCAGCCCAGTGCTGTGGGATACAGCGTGATCTGTGGGAGAAGGGAGGCAAAAATTACAACCAGTCCCGTGCCAGACATCTTACTACCCTTTAATCGAGCTTAGTTTTCTGTCCAGATCTTGGAAAGAATAGAGGGTTGTCAGTAAGTAATGTAAGAGCGATCAATGAGCCATGAAGGGTAACAAAGTATTTGGTGTGAAAGCCATGACTGATTCATGTTGAAGCAAAGCCTGAGGCTTGCTCCAGAAGTCAGTGTATTTTTGCACTGACTTGACAGTCAGACACCTTTGGAAAGTTTTTCATAACTTTTCAGAGATGTGAAACACTAAGGCTGTTTCCAAAAGACATGGAGCCAGTGGGTGGAGTAAAATGAATGACTCGAACATTCAGGATAACTTTCATTAATCAAAATGATTTGCTGTTTGTCAAAATAGTAGTTGCATAATAACATGATTATGAATTTTGGGAAAATCATATGCTTTGTGTATGTTGAGGTCACTTGTAGGCTTTTTTGTAAGTTATATTCCCCCTATAAACATGATTCAAAAAACATTAAGACATTTTAAGGAGAAAACAATAAATTGGTGTTTGAAGGTTCACCCATTAAAGCACATTAGGAAGTGATAGAATATGTTCTCACAGAAGGTAAAGACTATAGTTTTATTTATGAGGAAAGATCTGAGCAGCCATGTTAGCATGTTGTTTTGGCAAAAGCTTTACCTCAGTTATTGAGGTGTGTGCAATAGCATGCCTTCTGATAGCTGAGCTGGATCAGACATAAAAGCTGAACTGAGGAGCTGGAGTTCTGCTTATGGCTAGTGCATGATTTTTAAAATGAAATGATTTTGTAGGAATAACTGGGTGCTTTGTTCACCAAAATTATTTTCTAAACTGGCTGACATTCAGGAGTAATTTAGGGATAATTTATTTTCTTCCTTTTACAATTTAAAATGCATAAAATAAGATTACTGTCATTATAATTCACACCAACTAAAGGATCTTTTTTTATCATCAAGTTACCACACAATTACTGTAACTCTGTACTGATTAGGAAGTGGAATTTGCTTTTTAAGGTGTGTAACTTTAAAAAAAAAACAAACCCCAGCTATATGATGGAAGGGGAGAAATGAGTTGAGAGTGTGAAGTCAATGCATTATTTATTTTTAGAAACAGTCTGAAAGAGATCCTAATTCATCACCATGGTGTGATAAAACTCTGAAAAATGTTTAACATTTCTTTAAGCTGGTGTGTTTTTCAGCTGCTTTAGGGAGAATATCACTTGCTATTTTTTTGCTCTGCCTCTTCATTTAAGAGGTTGTGATCTGATCTCATTAAAATTTATGGCCCACGTTTAGAAAATAAGGGGAAAATATAGAAGGAAAATAGAACAAGAAGAAAACTAGAGATGAGAAATCCTTGGCAATTTCTTGTTCATAGAAGGCTTTAGACATGAGAGAATGATTATCTGGCAAGGCTGAGACAGTTTTGTTTAGCTCTGAAAAGTTACAACCTACTCTAATATACAAAAATTATTTTGCATGCAATTCTTTTAAGAGGAAAATTAGTAATACAAATAAATTTTTAGTAAACAAGGCAGATCAGGAGTTGCAATCAGCATAGAATATTCCAGGATGAAAAAGCCTCAGGGGGATATGGGAAATCTACAGATTAGACTGCATCAAACAAAAGACGTTTAAAACCACTTAGTGACATGGGCTAATGCTGGTTCACTCATGAATGCTGACAGTTTCAGAATTTATGGCAGTATAGTATTACAATGGTCATGTTGACAATTACATTGTAAAGGCAAACCTAAGTATTTCCACTGAAATTATTAGTCATTTTTACTGTCATTTTGTGGTGGGTGAAAAATAATATTTATTGTAACTAGAATGACAGATTTAATCAGCTACAAAAATCAATAGTTAATATATGCAGCAGTTTATGTCTTTTAAAGTGTGGGAAATAATTTCATGCAAAAATAGGCTTGGTAAATAATGTTCTTTGAAATATTTTTAAAAATGATATTGATGTTGAAGCCTTTTACAGCCTCAAATCACACAGTCCATTTGAGTAATGGAAGGCAAAGGAGGTCCCGTTATGCAATCATTAAAAGAAATGCATGGTGTTGTTCCTTCAAAAAAACCCCTTAGGTACAAAGCAGCTGATAATTTAAAACCTTGAGAAGCCCATACTCAGAAATGAAATAGAGTATCTGTCACTTGAGAAAAAAAAGGGGGATTTTTTTTTTTTTTTTTGTCAGGTGAACTGTGTGTTAATGCAGAAAGAAAGCAGAATTATATGATGCCCTATTTTGTCGGAAGAGCTTCACTATTTTTTCCTGTTTAAACTGTCTGCCTTCTTTAGTGCCTCTGGTGTAATTTACTCGAATTTCCCCTTTCTGTTTCACATTATTCTAGACATACTTTTCTGATCTTTTTTACTGTTATACTTTGTGCAGAGTAACGAAACACTACTGCTACTATCAGAAGTGGAAGACGCTTTGTTTCGTTATTGTAAAGAAATGAATCAGTCTTTTTAGATGTGCCACATAAGTGGGTCTAAATCGGGGTATTTTTGAATTTTTCTTCTAATGACAATGTATTATAATTTAAGTATTGCCTAAACCAAAATATTTCAGCAGCAGAACGAAGTGTTCCATGAACTTCTCTGTTCTGCTGTCCACCAACTACCTTGAATGAATGAGGAGGCAGTGCAAAATAGCCCATTAATATGATACTATTTATAGCACAGTAATTGGGAATCTATGTATAAACACTCTTTTGCAAATAATTGAGTCATCCTTACAGCTGCAAGTAAGTACAAGTTTGCCAAGTACCCACTCAAATTCAAGAATGGCTTTTTGAGAATTTAGACTCCTCTTTTAAATAGTTTGTGCAAAGGCTGATAATTCAAATTCTAAAGGAGGCAGCTGACATTTTCATGCTAATATATGTTTTAAAATAGTCACAGGTTAGAGACATTAATATCTTCATCCAACATAAACAACACTTGAAGATGTAATTGTAACCACAATGGTAAAAATTAGGGATGGTTAAGTCTGACTTGTGAAATGAACCGCATGGAGCAATTTATAGTTGTATTTACTGTGCTTTTGATATAATTAGATTTATTTGCCATAGTTTTTGCCAAAACTCAGTGCTGTCACTTATAGAAAGCTGGAATCCTACATCCTAGAGTGTTTAATGATTTTTTACAACTCTATGAGCTCTAATAAACAGTGCACTCTCTATAAACTTTGCTTTGCCTAATATGCTTATATGGAAAAGTCCATACCTACCCTGGACATGTGCATAAAGCACCAAAGGAGAAGAAAGTGAATCTTAGTATAACTTATAACACAGAATGTACCTACATTTTCATAATTACTCAGGCTTTGTTTACACTGAATGTTTTACATTTTTAATTGAAAATTGTAATAATATAGCACTACTGATGTTTTAATAATTTTTGCCTGTATCATAATTCTTGACCATCAAGTCTTTCACAGTCTACCTGCTGTCCTAGATGGAGTAATTAATATGCTAATTTCAGTCCAGTCCATCAAATGAAACTATCTGTTAAATGGTTTCATGTTACTGGATGCAACATACTGCTTTGAAAGGGGGCCTCAGGGTCTTGTCTTGTATTTCATTAAGTGGATCCCATGGTGAAAAGTTGATAAATCTCAGCTTGCTTCCTAAGCTTAGGTTACAAATATTTGTTAAATATAAACATGCATCACACACAGAAAAACAGATCTAGATGAATATTAAAACCGAATAGTGTTGCAATGAGAAAGAGATACTAACTGGCCTGAAAGTCGCAATGTTCCTGTTGAAAGCAAACTCACAGTAGTCGGCAGGTACTTGGAATTTTGTTATTTGCATATGATAATGTCCACAGTGGCCTAGCGCTGCATGGTGTGAAAAAGTATTCACCTTATTACAAAGACATTGCACATCAAAAATGGGGTACAGAAGATAAAGACTAGATCTGGTGCCCTGTAGACCCTCTGGTCCAGGGCTTTAATTTTCTCCTGAGACATTGCAGTAATAATCCATCAGGTGGGATCAGGAGAAAGGGAGTTTGGAGAGAGCTGTGAGACAAGTTCCTTTGCAGTAAGTATGCTGGGAAAAATTAGAGTCCAGCTCCAGAGTACGAGCTTTCTGCAGCCTATTGGACTCCTGATTGCACCTTGAAGAACTTTTCACCACAATAGAGAAGAGTCTTGTTTTTATTTTCCTTTTCAGATAAACTTGAAAGGCTGATAATCATATAGTAATAGACTTGGCATGTTGAAGTAGGAGTGATTTTTGCATAACAGGTGTTAGAATCTTTGTAGCACTTGGGGGGTGGGGGGGGCAGGATAATGCTTACCTTTAAACGAAAAAAATACGGGAAGAGGGTAACAGATGTCATGTGCAGAGAGAATTACAGCACAGTGCAGAGTGGTAGATTACAGTGCATCTCGTTATTGCTTCAGTACTTAACCTCTAGAAATCATTTTGAATTAGAACTGAAAATGAAAAGGTAAAAATCTGAAGATACTTTCATCAGATACCTGAAAAGTAATTTGTGATGTTCTAACTAAACCAGCAAACGCTTTTCCTGGTATCAGTGACAGCAAAAGGAAAAGCAAATTCCTGCTTAATAGTTTGACAGATTTCATGACTAGAAGTGACAATTGCTGAGCCAGAAAAGGGAGAAGCACTCGTTGTTATTTAAGCAGTAACACTGAAGGCAATGTAGCGTAGCTAAAAGAAGGAAAGCACTTTAATTTACAATAAATTTGCAACACTGACTTCATGACATGTTTTTGCCATCTTGGCAGAGAGTATTAGATTTTTTTTGAAGGAGAAAATTCTCAATATATTGTGTCTTAAATATTCTTCAGGATCGAATAGTTTTAAAATCTAGTAAGGCTATTTTTGACGGTTGTAGGCTTTTTGTTTTGTCTTAATAGGATTTGCACAATCATAGCAACATAAAAACATAGAAAATATTAAATTACACCTTTTATAAATAAGCACATCTAGTGGAGGAGATAAAACTACAAGATGGCGTAATGTTTCCATTAGCTTATTAAGTGATAGAATGCCACTAGTGTTACTGACAAAATTCACAGTTTGTGTTTAACATTCAAGTCCTAGAGAGTACCTGCTCTCCAGTATAGGTAGTTTTCCATTTACCTTATAAACATAAAAGTAATTTTGCATGTTGTGGACTCATGTTCAGATTGAATCTGGCTGGAGGATGAAATGAGATGAATTAGATAGACTGCCATTAACCTTGTGGACCAGATGAGGTTATGAAGCAGTGAAGATGACCACAGATAATATAAAGGAAAGGACCTCTCATGTAATTCTGTGTATTGTCATTGCCAGGACAGGAGGTCACCTCCTCTGCCTTGTTCCTCTGGTTTTAAAAGGAAGAAAATTTACTTCAACCATTTATTAGCGAAAAGAAGTATTTTCCTTATCATATTTAGTTGTATTTGCATTTGCCCCAAATGTTATTTGTATTCTTGTATTATGTGGTATCACATATTCTACCTTGTAAATCAGGAACTTGCCCACCTGCAGTGATTGAAAGCAAAACTCTTTCATGCACTTAGATAAAGAAATAAAGGTATCACTCATCACTGGCTAAGTTGTCACATGTAGCTAGGGCATGCCTTACAAACAGCTTTAGTGCCACATAATGTTTCATTATTTTTCTCATAATTTGTCATGAGTATCAGGAAAAGCCACTTGAAAGTAACTGACCAGTCTAAATGTTTTTGCTATAGGCACAGTGTATGCATTGCAGTGTGATTCCTAAGCTGGCATTGCCTTATTTTCTATCCTTTTGTGTAGTTACAAAAGCAAGTAGTAAGATTTTGCCCAGAAAGATTTCGAGACTGTGAAATTTTCTCACTTCTTCCTTCTTTAAAGTGTTAATAAGTATCATCTTTCCAAACAGATTTTGTCTTGTCTAAGGGTTTTTTACCAGAGTAGCTCTTTGGTATGTGAAACTACTTTAACTGTGCTATTACTCAGCTTCTGACCTTGTATGCCAAAGAGAGTCTAATCAAATATACAAATCCTTCTTTTCTAAGCAGTAAGGCTCAAAATTATTACTGAGAGATTATTCCTTATGTAACATGACATGTGGAGGATATCTAGTGAAAACTGGTGTGAGAGATTGGAAACAAATTTTCTTCTGTTTCTGCTGAATATCAGACAGTCTCTGCTAAATCGTATTTTCATTAGAAAACTTGATAAAGCTTAAGATATAAAGTCACCAACAGCACGTTTCTTTATACTTGGGGGTTAGTGTGTGTTGTTGCATAGCTGAAATATGCTACAATTAGAACCATGGAGCAACTATGCTATAATAATCTTCTGTCATTTCAGAGGTGCCCTTGGTTAGATGACATATCATTACAGAGCCACCAGATATGGCACAGGACCTACAGGAGACTTATGTCCCTGTGATGCAGCAACTAGATGGTACCTTGGGACAAAAAAAATATAGATGCCTATGTGTTCATTTAAAACCATTCCTTGTGATTGCAGTGAGAAACTTGAAAGTGTGACATGCCTGTACTTCACAACCCCTAAAATAAAAAATTATGAAGGTTGCTCCAAAAGAGTTGACGGTTCATATTTTCAGTGTGGAAAATTTTTTGGAAAGTTTATAATAGAAGTATTTGGACAGAATGTTATAGTCAACTGTAACAGATAACTAAGGCTTGGACAACTTTTTTTGTTTGAGTTCCACGTTGTATTTTTTCTCCATGTATTTGTAAAAAATTTTCCTTTGCTTTTTTCTGGTTTTGTATTAACTTTTTTGTTTTGTTTTTGTTTTGGTTGGTTTGTTTGTGGTGGTTTGTTTTATGTTTTTGTTTTGTTTTGGTGTTTTTTCCCATTTGTAGTCTGCGTAACTTCTATCTGCATAAGCAGATCTTTTTGTCTGAAATTATTTAGTTTTCAGGTAGATGTTTATACCAAAACATTGGTGGTACAAGCAAAATGACAGTGACACATCTGTGTACTGTATTTTGAAGCAGCTCCGCAAAAGTGGTGTTTTAAGCATAAATAACCAGCGTGGCAAATAGTTGCTTTTTTGAGAACCAATTTGTTAGAGAAACTTAAAACATGACAAATTATAACTGCAGCTGGTGTATAGTGAAGCTGCTAAATAGATTTCCTGAAAAAAAACCAAACCAACAAACCCAAAACTTTTTTTTGCATTTTTAACTTCAATAAGTACTTGATTATTTCAGCAAGTTAAAAATGTAAGTACTTAAGTCACATGACTGCCAGTTTAACTTGACTTCCAGACTCATCACTCTTCCATAATGAACAGCGTTATTCTGGACAATCCCTAAAACAAGCAGAACCATTTGAGAGCTGGATGAAGAACACAAATTATGTTTCATAGAAAAAATCAGAATGTAAATTTTTTGATCCAAATTAGAATGAAATTAGAGTCCAAAATACATTCTGTAGAAAACAGATGAACGCTGACTCCCCTGTACTCTTAAGTTTTAGGATTGTTTCAGTTGGAGAAGAGATACTTACCTGTGAAACCAACTCAAATAACTTCTGAATGTTCTAGCATTTCTTCTGATGGTCCTACTCTGCATATAGGTTAGAAACTTCTGCCTTCAGTTTCAATGGATGGTAGGATATGGGATGGTTATTAAGTGCTATTTAATATACCTCCTTTCAAAGCTGCTAAAGCTTCTTTCAAATGATAACATTTGTAAAGGGTTGGTTTGGAATAATCAACCTATCTACAATATGCTGCTGGGACCATCTCTCTCTTCTTCCAAGATGACATATATTTAGGCTGAGCTGAAATTTCTAGCTTTGCATTCATAATCAGAAAACTTTGAATTTAGGCTCGGCCCTTTTCTCCTCAATTTAGACAAGGCTGAGAGTTCTTGTTAGTATTTCACCTGAACTTAGTGCTCATCATGAGTGTAAGCAGACATACTTTTTGCTGCTAGGATACAAGTATATGTTGTGACATTAAGTTCCAAAGCTCTTGCACACCTGTCAGTGTTCATGGCTCTGGGGAATAATAGACTGTGCTTGTTCTTAGTTCTGAAAACAGAGTATCTCATAAAACTGGGAATATGCTTTTCATTAGTTTTAACTCAAATGTAGTATTATTTAGATCACTCTTCCTGTTTGGAAGTTCTTCCAGTGAAATAACATGGTTACCATGTGTTTGGAAACAGTTACTTCAGTAGTCTAGGTTGCCATGGCGTTTCCCTATATACAGTGCTCTAAATGCTTATGTCTTGATATGAAAATGCTCACTTTCGCACATATTCAACTGTTAAAGTTGTGTTTGTCACTGTCTATACTAGGAACCAGTTATAAAACTTCCAAGAGATTTGGAGTTGTTAATCTGGATGTTTTATCAGCTTGTTCTCTGTGGACATCAGCACTGGCATTACTGTTCAGGATTTCCCATCTATTTCTTCCATCATTATCTCAAACAACCTGTCTAATAATTTAAATGTATGTTTAGTATAATGCCAAACTAAACACGCTGTATAAATATTTGATGTCATTTATACTTCAATAAACTCGTTGCACTTAATTTGAGATTTTTCTTAAATTCATATAGCCACCCAATACCAAAATAACGTTGCTTTTAACTTCCAGTCAGTATCCATGTTCATGAACTAACTGGCAGCATTTGACTGAACAGCATTAAAGATATTCTTTCTACTAGATAGAAATAACAAGTATTATAAATTGGTACTACACAGTCTTACATATTCTGCTAAAAATATATAGTAAGTTACCATAATTTGTTTCATTGGGCCAGTCAAGGTAGCTGATTTGCAGAGAGTAAAGGAAGTGAAAGAAAGGATACAATTCTGTTAAAGTCATCGGCGGCAAAGCCTACATACATTTTGGACCTGAAGGATACCTCAGATATTTAAAAAGTATGTTTCTCTATGAACAGAGATTTTAGAATGCCATTTTCTTATTCATTAGACGTGCTCCATTTGAATATTAAGGATTCTGCTTTCTTTTGGTAACAGACAGTGATTTAATTATTTTTCTTGTTGCTGTTAAGAGTCAGCATAAGGTAGGGTTAAGCTAAGTTCTGCTCTTTCATGTGCACTAATGTCTATTGTGCAGACGTCATAGTGGTTATCCTTTGTAACTGAGACCCTGATCTTGTCCATAGATTCTTGTAATATTGTAGCATGGAATCCCTCTTTTTATACTGTTGTTCTGGGTTATTTTTTTCCTATTTATTTTCCTATTTTTCTCGTCCTAGTGCTTTTACATTTTCGAGGACTAAGAAAGTTTGGATGGCACCATAGATGATAACTTTAAAAATCTGAGTAACAGGTCCAATCAGACCCTTAATATGTTTGTGAAATTTGCATACTGGAAGAAAATTACATATTCACAGAGTAGTTACTGAAAAATACCAAGAGTGATTATGCAGATCCTTGCTCTTTGATTGGCTAATGATAGGTTTCAGGCAATCACAGTAAAGGGATTGACACATTATGTGGTTATTTAAAAATTAACTTGTGCAAATCCAACATCTATAGTCAATCAGAATGCAAGGAAGTAGATAAATTTTGAGAAAAGAAATAGTAGAATTATTTCAGTAAAGTAACAACCCTTATGATCAGAAGTGATTGGTGTGTCTTTTCTGAAACTAAAAAAAATCATCTTCAAAGAATGAGAAAGCATGTGTAATACTGTCTCCAAGAATGCTTCCAAGAACGAGAAAGCAGTCTAAATGTTAGGCCAAACTCTACACAAAGAGTTTTGGGGATTTAGAAAAAGATATGCCATCTTTGCCAGCTCCACCTACATGGCCACTTTAACAAAAGAACAGGTTTTAGTTTTACTGTTAATTCAGAATATAAGACATACACTCAAGGGCTTTGAGATTACATTTTGTGGTGGGATGTTCTCATGCTGAAGAAATTTCCATTTGTCTCTCTGTTTCTTTGCCTGGACACACTTTGAATTTATATTTTCCTGAAATTGTAACTGGGACGAAAAGTCCAGGTAGCAACTTGAGTAGCTCAGCAATATACAAATATTTTAAAGGTTAATTTGATATTGCTACTTTTGTTCATTTGCTTTGTGTGGGTCAAGGAAATTTGGTACCCTAACAGCTACTCTAGAGTAGTTGCAGGCTGCTAAAAACTGTGAGGAATTCATTATCTAATCTATTGCTAGAAGGCAGGCTGTTTCTCTCAAGAATTTTACAGATGTAGATGAAAAAAGTGCAATTAGTAAGCTCATTCCAAGAAATGTATGTCAAACTTATGTAATTTGAAGGTTAATGCCCATACAGGCATTGACTAGAAACTGGTTTTATTTATATTGTGTTTTTCACATGGAAGGTGATTTAAAATTGCAAAAGGATGTAATTTCTTATTTTCTTGAAATCTTCACAGGAGAGCCAAGGTTAGTTTATCCCCAGATCTTTCTCTCTCACTTTCTTGTTTGGACTCTTCCTTAATTTTGTTAAATAAATACCGAAAATGAAATTACTGACTGTTCTACGCATACAAAAGCATTTATTTAATTCATACCCTATAAGTTTCATCTTGGAAAACAGTCTTACAGCTCTAACTGCTGGTAAATTTATTTTTTAAGCAGGAAAGGACTGTTTTTAAAGTCCAATCAACTTTCTGTTTAGTGGTGTTGGCCGTGAAGGGGGGTTTTGTGTTACTTTGGATAAATGGGCTCAAAGACAATAGCAGCTTTGCTGATTTGATACTCTCCACCTATTTGAATCAATTGAACATCTGGCCCACTTTGGCCATTTGAACACCAGGTGTCTTTTTCCATCTGATGATTTTGTTTAACTTTCGTATCTGAGGTACAGGTCAACCATAAAATTTTGCCCAAAATTGAATATATAAATAATGGGTGAATAATAGAGACCTACGCGTGTGTATAACAGAGACCGTGTATCTCACTATGTTACTAAATGCGTTATTCCAAGTATAGTTTGCACTGTGCCGAATATAGCTGCTGGACCTAATATCCTTCCAGAGTCTTGTGTAGAAAAAGACTGCTTCAATGTTTAGACTCCAGAATCTCATTCCAATTTTAATGTAATGCTAAAGTAAGTTGCATTCCTCCTCAGTGTTACAGCCTATAGACTATATAACTAGTCTGAAAGTTCAAAGATCTGAAGAATAAATCTAGGCATATGGTATGTCATCTGTTGGGTAGAACAATTGATTTCATATATATGGATTAAGTGAAATAAATTCTGCATGTTTATACTAAAATAATGTCCATAGATGTACAAAAAAAATACAGGTAAAGGCTAATTATATGTAAGCCTTCACTATACTGCAGACATCTTGCAAACTGTCATGTTTTAGCTCCAGCTGGCAACTAAGCACCACACAGCTGCTCACTCACTCCCCCTCAGCAAAATGGGGAAGAGAATCAGAAGAGTAAAAGTGATAAAACTCGTGGGTTGAGATAAAGACAGTTTAATAGGTAAAACAAAGGCCCGACGTGCAAGCAAAGCAAAACAGGGAATTCATTCACCACTTCCCGCCAGGAGGCAGGTGTTCAGCCATCTCCAGGAAAGCGGGGCTCCATCACACGTAACAGTGACTTGGGAAGACAAAATACCATAACTCCAAATGTGCCCCCCTTTCTTCTTCTTCCCTCAGCTTTTTATTGCTGAGCATGACATCACGTGGTATGAGATATCCCTTTGGTCAGTTGGGGTCAGCTGTCCTGACTGTGTCCCCTCCAAACTTCTTGTGCACGCCCAGCCTGCTCACTGGTGGTGTGGGGTGAGAGGCAGAAAAGGCCTTGACACTGTGTAAGCGCTGCTCAGCAATAACAAAAACACCCTTGTATCATCAACCTGTTTTCAGCACAAATCCAAAACATAATCCCATACTAGCTACTATGGAGAAAATTAACTGTATCCCAGTCAAAACCAGCACACAAAATAAGGATTCTAGATATATTGAGAACTCATCACTGAATTTGCTGGCACAGTAGTTGGCACTCCAAGAGAATCAGTGCACATCAAGTACAGAAGACTGTGTCCTTTCAGCACTACTTTTCACTATCTCATTGCTTTGCTCTGAGTCTCACTAAGTGTACTGTCTTTGCTAAACTCCAGGTGCTGAACTCTGGGAATGTAACCTTTGAATGACAGCTAAAAGAGTATTGAAAAAGTGAATTTTAGGTCTCCAATGTGCAAAGACAGGGTTTAAAAGATGAATACAATTTGCCAAGAAGGCAAATGGAAAGCACTTTAACTATTTTCTACTATTCTCTTTTTTGTCTTTTTTTTTCTTCCCCCCAGGGCCCTTTCTCAAACAGCAGAACAGTTGGAGTTCAGTGCTAACATTCACAGAACGTTCTAAATGTTCCTATTGCAAAGAGTTGGGGGAAGTAGCATGAGCGCTAGGCACATGGAGCTCCAGGCTTGGAAGAACGAGTCTTTATTGGAGTGTCACTGTGCTACTTTTGGGAAGCTAGCAGCCAGAATGAATTACCTACAGGATATTCCACAGAAATGCTGTGTGTCTTAGTTTATCCTTTCGACAGGCTGTCTTCAGGACTGTGTTAGGAAACCTGTAGTTCATAGCTTTTTTTTTAGCCCTAGTAAAAAGATCCTCTGATCTTTCTTTCAAGCCCTGTTCCATCAGGTGGAATATTCTCAGGACTCCACACTCCTTCCTGTATATCCCATACTGCTGTTGGTTACACTAAAAGGGAAGAATAAGGTCTAAAACTTCCTTCATTTCCAAACCCAAACTGCATTCAGATTAAGTCCAGTTCAGTGGCATAAATTGGTGACAGAATTTGCATTTTTAAATATTCTCTCTCTGTATTTTAGATTGATGTTTTTTTCACTTAAAAACATTTGGAGTACAGTATGTTGTAGATTTAATTACATTTAGCATATCAGCGTAGCATGATTGACTTATTTTCGACATTCCTTTCAACATTTTTGTTAGTGAATGTCTCTAGTCAATACACATTCTGTAGATAGATTGTTCACCACGAAGAGAAATGCAGAAGTAACACAAAGGGCAAATTGTGTTATTTTAGTGCCATGGAAATATGGTTGCAAATGACTTGCTTTGAAGGGCTTAAATGACTGGGATAGCTTGAAGTAAATTGCTATTTTAACAGTGCAAAGGTGCTGGAATCTGCTCCCTAGCACATTATGCTGTAGTACAGCATAGTTCAACTTCCTTTGCTGTGAGCTCTGCCATTCATACTCAGTATGAAGACATTAAACAATGACTGAAACTTAATTATCATTTGGCTGGCACTCAAATGGCTATGATTTATGATGGAAGGTTTCTTATTTGTAGTCCATCAGTTGTCATCATAAAATACTCTTACACTAATTGGTATTTTAACCAATATTTGGGTATTACTGCTGCTACTTGCCACAGAATTCCTATGGGCCAGACTAATAGTCCCCTTTTTTACCTTGGTTAGCAACTAGGTAATGCCATTGCCTTTACACACTGGAGAAACTCATTTCTCTCTATTTCTGAGTTTTGTCATATATAACATAATTGCCTGAAAATGAAAAATTTCAGGAATGACATCAAAATTTTGCAATACAATACTTACTGTAAAGAACCCTACAGAGAGATCAGTGCTAAATTAGAAAAAATATCCTTGCATGACCCAATTTCAGCTCCTGCTCCTTCTCTAAGTATTCATAAAACCATGGTAAGACAGTGTGGCAGGTAAAGGCACAAGCCTGTTCTGTAGAAATGGCAAAGAATGAACAGAAATTGAAATTGTGAATAGTGCCATGAATATTTGCACAGACAAATTCAATGAAAATCAACAGAAAGGAATGTCAGTGTTAGAGGAATAGCTGAGTCATGCACAGCAGGAGAAAGGAGCATTAGTAGGAAGGGTGAGTGTCTAGAGTAACACTAGGATACTTTTTCTGTGTGTTTTATGGTAAGTTAGCAGGAAAAAAAGGACTGTTCATGTTAATATCATCTTTGGTTCAGTTCATGTCATGTTAGCCCAAATTTCTATATGCTCTGATTAACCTTCCAGTACGAAATTGGTTGGACTAGAAATGTTAGATATCCTTATTGCTAAAGGATGGGTTCAGAAGTTGGAATAGAATAAAAATATAAGTACCTTTGAAAAGAAAAATGAAAGTTAGTGAGTAGAATGGGCTTCATTATTAACAAGTTCAGACTTGTTAATAATACATAGGCTGTACATTAATTCCTAGTTATTCATACCTACTTTGTTTTTTGAGTACACAGAGCCTTTATTTGAATGAATAGTAAGTAAAGTCCTGTTATTCATAAAGGAAGTCCTCATGCATTGCATGTTAATGTTTAAACTTTCCCCCAAAATTGTCATTTTATAGTTCAAGAGAACATAAAATGCTCAATAATTCTATGCAGTTAAATGCCAAAGACGAATGCTGGTTCCAGGTATCAGGTTTTTTACATCATCTGTCTACAGTGAATACAAGCTTATTAAAAAAAAGAAAAACCAAACAGATTTACCACCATTCTTCCTGCTTATCAAATGTTGCCTAGTTATTGTCACGTTCTCCCCCTACTGTTTGTGATAGCTTTAGAAGAAAATTCTCTGTATTTTATAATTTAAAGCTCCTTTATATGTAAGTTTACCTACAACAAAGGCAGGAGAGTAATTCTAATCAAATGTGCGATATTAGATGCCAATTGTAGCTCATAATACAGCTTGAGGAAAAAAGCACCATTTGCCACATGGTTTTCTAGATGCTAAATGTGCATTTTAATGTGAAAGGGAAGATCGGAGAGCTCTCCTGTTCAGCGACACTAAACCCAGGGGCTCCAGTACGCTGCAGCCGAACGCCTCATAAAAAGCTGCAGATTAACTGTATTTAGATGCACTGGTTTGATGTAACATCAGCTTGCTTGAATTAATGTCCTGTGACAAGCCCTCCCTTGCAAACCTTTAGAAGCAAACTGTTTCTTTGTCTACAGTTTTAAGCTTGTCTGCAGCCTCTGGTAGATTCTGCACTGTTTCTCACATACTGTTTTTTGGACAAAATCGAATCATCTATGAAGGACTAACTACCCAAAGGGTATAAACCCAATTGCTAGTGGTTTATTCAGCTTTGACACTTCTCAGTGTGATCCTTACTGGCTTTTGTAAAACAAGCAGGCAAGGGAAAGGCTCCAGAGGCTTTCTTCTATTCATTTCTCTAATAGTTTTCTTGCCACAGGAGGCTTAAGAAGATTTGTACTGCCTGCTTTCTTTTCATTAGCAGTGAGTGCAATGCTGTTGGGTAAGTTAATGTGTGAGACTATAAAAAGAAAAGCACAGAATTTGGAAAAAAGGTGTATTTTCTCATTACTTAATTTTTAATATTATTTTTCTTGATTTATTCTATATGGGGTGCAGAGAAAAATAATGTGTAACAGTTTTGGTATTTTCGGTTGTTCTCAGACAGAGAATTAGAATCTAGCTGTAGCCTGTTTCTTGAATGCAATACTATGCTTCACTGTTTTTTGGCAGCAGCATGTTAAAATTCTTGTTATTAGACTGACAAAGAAACCTGATTGGATTTTCAACACAATCATACTTCCTGTCATGAAATGTAATAATATTTAATGATTTCTTTGTATTTCTGTATGCAACAAAATGCATCAATCTTTGAGCCTTACTTTGACCACTATATTGCACTAACCTTCTATACTTAAATTACCATTAAATGATTTACTCTGTATTTCATTATGAATGTTTACTCTAATGAAAAGTGAGCACTTTTGTTAAGTTTCATACTTTCCTTAGTACAATTGCTATTTGCATCAGAGTAAAATTTGACTCTGTACAGAAGCACTTCAGTAGTCAGTTTTGTGTGTTACGACAGTTAATGTGTAAATCTATGCTATGTATCCACAGGATATTTTTAAAAAAATTAATACCATGCCATCAGTATTGTTAACATTTTCCCAAAATTTCTGGGGTCCTAAAATTTGCTACAAACAATGTAAAATAGGTAATGAATATAAATTAGCCTTATGAATAATCCTTTTAGAGGACAAGTAATACAGTTTAAAATTTGTATCTGATGGTTTGATGGATGATAACTCATGAAGGACATATATGTGTTAAGAAGAATGAACCTGATGATAGATGTTAATAGTCATTAAAGGATCACTGGATGCTGCTTCTCTGAACTTTTTAATCATGCTGCTCATCAGCAGCAAATGTAATCTTCTTTAATATTTTTGTTGTCTGATGTGTTATACATGTTTGTTGTCTTTTCCTGTGCCCCCCAACACACACTTAAAACTTCTCTTCTGGGGTATAAGGAATACAGTAATGACTTAGGAAAAATGCTGGTAACTCAGCTGAAGCAATACTGTAGGAATTACTTTTTTTTTTTTTTTTTTTTTTTTTAAGACAGTAAGCACAACAACTGTTCTCTGCATGGTAGACCAGTACTTCAAGCAATTAGACCAGTACTTATAAAGCAATTCTTAGTGAAATGTATACAGATAGTGTGGGGTTTTTTTAAATGCCAAGTTCTATTTTTTTTTTCCAGACAGTTACTAGTATACTCTTTGACATTTTGAAATACTCAAGCAGAGATAGCTGTTGATAGATGTAACTCAGCACTATTTTGTATTTACAGAAATTGCATTACCTCCAGCCACACTTGTCAGCAACTCTGCTCTTTTGATTCCCAGTTGCCCAACAACTGTAGCTAGAAGCACTGTCAGTGTGTGATATCATTAATCAAGAAGCCAGTTAAACTCTGTTTTATTTTAATTTGCATGTACATGACTACAAATTACCTGTCACAGTTATTCAGCCCTCAGCAACTGTAGTCAGTGCTCAACAGTTTACTTGCATTCTATCTGTGTTGTTTTAATCAGACAGAGACATGATTCACTGGAAGCTAGCATAGATCATAGCCTAAAAATGGCCCTTACTCATAAGAAGTTGTGTAGGGAAGTAAAGCTCATTTCTTAGAGAAATGTTTGGCTCTCAGATGGAATTTATTATAATTTTGTCCAGAAATTTAATTGTTTGTTTGTTGGGTGGTTTTTTTTGGTGTTTTTTTTTTTTTTTTACAGAAAGTACACCTTTTCCCATAGTTGATCTTACTCTTATTTTCTTTTTGTTACCTACAATAGCTCAATAATGATTTGGAAAAGAGAGCTTCCTGCCAAATCTGACAGTCTGCTCAGTCATGGTGCAGGGGCAGTTACAGTTTTCTGACCAGATTCTATCAGATAACTCCCAAGATCTTGTTCCCTGGCATAATAATGATCAGAACATCTCTGGATAGCATGTGTGAGCAAACATACGTAAAAGTAACACATGAACACAGTTTTGGAAATTTAATATGATTAATCTGCTGCCCTCCTTATGAAATGTGCATTAGGGTTGTCACAGCTATTGACTTTCTTTTTCTTTTTCCAATTCCTTGCACTGCGTGCATTGATCTATCTTCATTTAATATTCTATCCTGTGGCAAGCATGGGATAAAATTCTTGCATGACTGAAATCAATATCAACATTTAGCACCTGAATAGAGTCAATTTATCACCGTATTATCTTTATGTGATACTCCAACTGCAGTATGGAAGGCAGATGAAGGAGGGCAAATGGCTACAGTGTTCCAAGCTTGATGTTTTTGAGACATAGCCTGTAGAAGTGGGCAGTGACACAGACGTGCTTATACTCAAAAAGAACTCAGCGTAATTCTGATTCACTCCACCTTCCTCTACCTTTCAAATATTTTGGAGAGCATTTAACTTTAAAAAATGCAGTGTAGTACCTTGAGAATGTCATTTGTAATCTAATAAATAGGATTGGTGTATTTCTGCTGCTGCAAGCACTTATGTGGGCTTTTCTTTTTTCTTTTTAAAGGTCCTTCCTACATGCAGGTTTTTATAACACATTTTATAATTACAGAAGAAAAATCTTTTGCAGAGCCTTTCAGAAGAATATAACCTGTAATAATTTTTTTGTAGAGACTATTTTTAACAGTCTCCAAGGACTCTGATCAGCATTCTTTATTCACTCAAACTCCCATTGAGTTCAATAGGCATCTTCATGATTGAAAGAACCAGTAAGGAATGTTGAATAGAGTGAATGTATTCAAATGCAAGCAAATCTTCTAGTCTATATTTTCATAGGGGAATTAACAATCTAGTTATTACAAACAGAAGAAGCCTAAACTCTCATGCAGTATTTGGGTGCCAAAAAGATGGCATCTATTTTAAAGCTATTTGTTATTTTGGCAGTGTGGCTCCCAGCTACATTGCACTGTATAAACCCTTAATTTTACATAACAAATAATGAAGTATTGTTGCTTCACTGCCTCTCTTCACATAATTAAAAGAAATTAACTTTGCTTAACATCACGTTAAATTAATTCCTTATGTTATACCTGCTATTGAATCCTACTGTAGATTTTTGAAATTTGTGTATAGCATTTCTCTTCTCCCTATAACATGATCCTCGTTATAACACAAAGAACTAAGAGCTAGTCGTCTTGTCATATAATATGACACCTTTTGAGAGAATGATCAAGAAATCAGCAAGCAGCTTGGGGAAGATTTCCTAGTGTTCCTTGTGTTAATCCCAAGTAACTCCCAAAGAGAGGACAGTTAGAGGGCCACAGAAACTCCAGAAAGGGAATAAAGAAACTTGCATGTACCACAGTATGTCTTGAGAGAAGGCTGAAGAGTTTTGAACACACAGAGTGAGAACTGTGGGAGATGGAAGACTATGTGAGCTGGGAAGCTTGCCTGAATCCTGGTAGGCATTGGAGATAGGTTGTGGAGTCCATTAATAAAAAGGAAAAGCATGTAAGATTATAGCCCAAAGGAGGAGATGACATATGAGAAAGGCTTTCCAGAGATATGAAATGGGTATCCCAGAGGTAAGAGCTGGCTCAAAAGGATCTGGAGTAGAACCTAGGAATCCAAATACGTTGGAGGAGAAAGTTTGGGTCCACTTTATAAAATCTCCAAGATGTTTTATACTGTGATTTGAATACTCCTTGTTAAGCCATAGTATCAGCTGAAGGCACAGAAGGCATGTGCAGGACCATCTACACCACTAGGGAATACTACAGAATAGAAGGATGAAGATGGATTCCAGTTTCTTCTGCTCTCCAGGCATCTGGAGTGGGCCATCATTAGTCTGAAAGTGATGTGCCTATGTTAGTGTGTGCTGTCATCAACTAACTTTTTTGTGTCATGCCATGACAAATTGACTACACAGGTTCTGGGCTGGAGCTCTTACAAGCCAGATTGGAGAAAATGCAGCAGGGTAGACTTTGCCTATATTGTCTAGGACATCACCAGAGCACAGCCTCGTCCATTATGATGTTTCTTTGAAACAACTGCAGACAAAACTGCCTAGATTGCTGAAGTATGCAAGAGAAGCATAGTCTGTTAGTGCTTTCAAAGGAAGTTGGATAAGGTTTTTTGTATAACAGTTT